>NC_048303.1:35400437-35575371 GCF_013100865.1 Trachemys scripta elegans | reverse complement strand
AGGGGTGTGTGTGGGGGTGTAGGGCAGTGGGTTGGGTGTGTGGGGGGTTCAGGGCAGAGGGCAGTGGGTGTGTGTGTGGGTGCAGGGCAGAAGGCTGGGGTGTGTGTGGGTGCAGGGCAGAAGGCTGTGTGGGTGGGGGAGAGTTCAGGGGTCAGGGCTCGGGGGTGTGGAGGTGCAGGGCAGAAGGCTGGGTGTGTGGGGGGTTCAGGGCAGAGGGCAGTGGGGGTGTGGGGAGGGTCAGGGCAGAGGGCTGGGGTGTGTGTGGGTGTAGGGCAGAAGGCTGGGTGTGTGTGGGGTTCAGAGATCAGGGCAGAGGGCTGGGGTGTGTGTGGGGGTACAGGGCAGAGGGCTGGGTGTGTGTGGGGGGATTCAGGGCTCAGGGCAGAGGGCTGGGGGAGTGCAGGGCAGAAGGCTGGGTGTCTGTGGGGGGTTCAGGAGTCAGGACAGAGGGCAGTGGAGGTGTGGAGGGGTTCAGGGCTCAGGGCAGAGGGCTGGGGGTATGCAGGGTAGAAGGCTGGCGGTGTGGGGGGGTTCAGGGAAGAAGGCTGGGTGTGGGGGGAGTTCAGGGGTCAGGACAGAAGGCTGGGGGTGTGTGGAGGTACAAGGCAGAAGGCTGGGTGTGTGGGGGGGTTCAGGGCAGAGAGCTGGGGTGCTCGGCTCGTGGGGGTGCTCCCAGCCCCCTGCCCTGCGGCTCATGGCAGGGGCTGGAAGGGATATGCCCTGTTCCACCCCCTTCCCCAAGGTCCTGTCCCTACCTCTTCTCTGCCTCCTCTATGGAGTACGCTGCTGCTCGGCTCCGCTCCGCTCCCCCTCGCAAGGGCGATCAGCTGATCGGTGCAGGGAGAGGGAGGGGGAGGGGCAAGAAAGCACCACGCTGGGGGAAGAAGCGGGGGAGAGGGGAAGCTTGGCTGCCTCCTGCCCCTGCTTCTGCCTCCTGTCCCCACAGGGGAGAGCAGTGGGTGGGGGGGGCTGAGTGGGACTGGAGGCTGGGACCTCGGCAGTGTGCCACTCAAAATCGGCTTGTGTGCCGTGTTTGGCACGCACGCCGTAGGTTGCCAACCCCTGATCTAGGGTTATACTACATCACAAATTGAATATGAGCCAACAATGTGATGCATATGAGAAAAAGACTAATATCATTGTGGGGTGTATTAACAGGAGCATCATATGTAATACACAAGAGGTAACTGTTCTACTCTACTTGGTGCTGGTGAGGTCTCAGCTGAAGTCCTGTGTTTAGCTGTCGGTGCCACACTTTAAGAAAGATGTGCATAAATTTGAGAGAATCCAGAGAGCAACAAAAATAATCAAAAGTTTAAAAACCTGATCTATGAGTAAAGATTACAAAAACTGGGCATATTTAGCCTTGAGAAAACAAGACTGAAGGGGGACCTGATAAGTCTTCAAATATGTGAGGATTGTTATCGAGGATGGTGATGAATTGTTCTCTGTGTCCACTGAAGGTAGGACAAGAAGTAATGAGCTTAATCTGCAGCAAGAGAGATTTAGGTTAGACATTAGGGAAAATATTTCTAACGATCAGAATAGTTATGCACTGGAACAGGCTTCCAAGGGAGGAATCCTGGTCATTGGAGGTTTTAGAGAGGAGGTTAGACAAATTCCTGTCAGGGACGGTCTAGGTATACTTGGTCCTGCCTCAGAGGAGGGGGGTGGACTAGATGACTTCTCGAGGTCCCTTCCAGCCCTACATTTCTCTGATTCTATTAGAAGTTCAATGCCCATCCCACATAAAGACTGAGCTGCTGTTATGATACACCTTGATGGAAACAACACTAAATTAGCGTAGCTGAATTAATGTGGATCAGGATAAGTATTATATAGTAGGAAAACAACAGGGCCAAGGCACAAGCAGGTAAAGCAAATGGAACAAAGGCTCCAGAAGGCCGTAATAGCACCATCATGGGCACACTTATAATCATATGTACACTTTCTTTCATCCAGATAAGATGAACGAATTTATAAATTTATAACTGGGAAACAAAGAAAAGAAAAGCACTTTGCAAAGATGAGTATTACCCAAGGATAAATTTTATTCTCATTTACAGATGAGGAGATTGAGTTGATTTTCCTAGTGGCCCAGCTGGAAAAAAATCTCCTTGTCTCCTGACTTCTGGACTCTTATTCTAACTACTAGAAAAAGCCATAGCAGTGCTGAGGTTCTTTTTTCACCATTTAAAAAACAAACAAACCAATAAACAGCCATTTCAGTCATTACCATACTGGGGTGGATTTGAACTAGTGACCTAGGTAGATGGACAGCTTCATATCCAATTATCAATCTCTCAAGCAATCCAGTTTCCCTTACTATCTTTATGGGCAATTGACTTCCTGTTTGAGCTCTAAAATTGATTACTCATAAAAAGACAGTTAAAGTTGTGATATAACGAGAGACAGATTAAGGCTAAATATGGTTCATGTCTGATCAAAACCACAGGATACCAAAACATTCTAAGGAGAAGAAAAACAACGCTACTAGAAAAATAATTGTGAGTCACTTTTAAAGGATGAAGGTACTCAGCCATACTTTAATCTGACACTGGTCATGCATACTTTTTTTGTCCCATCAAAATTTTAAAAGCCAGATACAAAACCCACTATTACGAAAACAAATTGAAAAATGCAATAGTCTCATTATTTGTCTTCCAGTAGTACCCAGAATGTGCTAGACATCATCCACACACAGTCCCTGCCCTAAACAGTTTACAGTCTAAGAAGAGTTTACACAGATTATGTGGAAATGGATTGAGGACACCAGCAGAATTACTGATGATTTCTTCTGAGATGCTCAGGCCCAGCTGTATAAATGGTAGCAATAGCACAAATGGAAGGGGCTCTTCATGCAATCTAGGGCAGTGGTTCTCAACCAGGGGTCTGAGGCCTCCTGGGGAGCCATGACCAAGCATGGCCGGCATTAGACTCGCTGGGGCCCAGAGCAGAAAGCCAAAGCCCCACCACACTGGACTGCAGCCCAGGGCCCCGAGCCCCATCACCCAAGGCTGAAGCCAAAGCCTGAGCAACTTAGCTTTGCAGTGCCCACTGTGGTGTGTGGCCCCGGGGCAATTGCCATGCTTGCTGTCCCTTGAGGCTGGCCCTGGCTTTTATATGCAGAAAACCAGTTGTGGCACAGGTGGGCCATGGAGTTTTTATAGCATGTTGCAGGGGCCTCTGAAATAAAAAGTTTGAGAACCCCTGATCTAGGGAATAAAGATATACTGCAGGTCCACTTCAGCATAACACAACAATGTTTTCAAATAAAGATTTGTAGCACACACACAAAGAGGCTGTAATCCCCAATGGTACAATGTAGTTTTGTTGGCTCAAGTACAGCTATAAGAAACAGAAAGCTTACTGGTCTGCATATACTATAGATGTGTCATGCGTGGCCAAGAAAGTGCTGATAAAGCATCCACACTTTAGAGGTATTACAAGCTGGGGAAAAAAAAGACACTAGGATAAACTTAATGTCTACAGTTCTTCAAAAAAATGTTCACCAATATGCAATGTAAGGGAGCTTCAGACACGTCATCCAGAAACAAGAGTGATATTATTCAGCAGGTGGAATATACAAGGTCAAGGAAATTATGAAATTAAATAGTACATGAACTTTGTAGAAATTATTCTCTGTGTGGGAAAGTCAACTTACATTTTTATGGACACAATGGGACATACTAATGGAGTTACACCAGGGTTGAATTTGCTCCACAAAGTAGCATGATACAAAGGCAACTAGAGAGGCATTTAAATTATGATTGAAACATTTAGCACTGGTTTTCTACATGATTCTACACCAATAACATGTCACCACCAGCAAAATGAACAAATTTATTGAAAGCATATATTAAACATACACACTCAAAATTTCATCCTCATTAATGATTCCTTACATGAGACTGCTTTGCTTTTGTGCAAGTGACTCCTCCATCTTCCATGTCACTATTATACTCTCAGCACTGCTGTGCCGTCCTCTGCATTATCAATCATTTCTACTATGGTTGGAGTTTTTGGCATCTTGTGGCCCTCATTTCACTCCTTTATGCAGTCATTCTTTTTTAAATTTGACAATATCGCTAGACCTCTCCTGTGTCAGTTCACTCAAGGTTCCATCCTAATAAAACTTTCAATGCTGCTCAAGTATGTTAAAGATTTTTTTTAAATGGTGGCAATTTAATGTTATTGAAGTTAATTGGTTTATAAAATATTGCTGAGTGGTATTTTGATACAGTTTCATTAGCTGTTATCACTGAGTGCTTGTGATCACTGAAAAGCCAAATATTTTCCTTTCCCAAAGATACTAAGTGTGAAATCTTGGCCCTGTAGGGCTATTGGCCTGTTTCTCCAGCTCAGTAAGGACTGATGCCATGTCCAACAAATGATCAGGTTCTCTCTCTAGGGCCTTTATTATTCTTCAAATACAAAACTCACAAAGTAAAACAAAACTCTTCCCCAGTACTCCTATAGGGACCTATCACAGGAACCAGCAGATACCATTCTCAACTGAGCTCTTTCCACCTTTACAGGAATTTTCCTGGCCTCTTCCCAGCTGGGTCTGCTAATCCTCTCCACCAGGCCCAAACATCCTAAAGGGGCTCTTAAAGCCTCAGCAGAAGGCTTTCTGTCTCACAGCCCTAGTAGTTCCTTAAAGGGGCAGACCACCCTTTTACAGGTCCAACTGAAGTCAATGGCTGTTTTAAGTCCCATTGACTTAAAAAGAGCAGGGATTTCATCCCAGCTGTAACCTAGTTGTGTGGGTTGTAGAGATTTAAGACCCTAAAGTTATTGCATACTGCTTTGATACACAAAGCAGAAGGGGAGTCAGGGTGGGTGCTCCATATGGGGAGTTGGGGTGTCAGGGAGAAGAGGTGGAGCAGTTCCTACCTGCTCCCTGGCCTGATTCCAGGTGCCATGGCAGCTGCACCAGCCCCTCTGGGTCTCATTCTCTCCTCTGCTTGCCCCTGCAAATGTCTGCAGTTTACAGGGAATGGCGCACACTGGTGAAAACAAAGATCAGCTCCCACAATATTTACATTGCAAAGGTGAAAGCCCACACTGCACTGTGATTCCACCACCTCCAAGAGACAGACATTTTTTCTATTTGCTGTAATGATTTTAAAAGAAGAGCATGTATATTGGTATGAATAACGGTAGTGCTTTGGGAAAGCTTGGGTCTAGAAGTGGGTTTTGCATTTAGCTCTGAATGTGTTGAGCCTAAGTGGCCTCCACTCTGTACAAAGTTGTGATGTTGACTGGGCTAGTGCTTGTTTTGCAGTGTACTTTGACAGTGTAGCATCACTATAATAGAGAAAAATAAATGAACTGAACAAAAACCAGAAAGGGATCATAGATATCTAATCTGCCAGCTTAACAGGGGTATCCAAAATACCTGACTTGCCTGCATCATTATACAGTACTCTTAAGCTACCACTTGCTTTAATTTATCTCCAATAAGTACATCCAGGAATGTCACCAAAGGAGATAATGTTACGTTGCTTTCCAGGAAATGATGATGATAAACATATCATTTAGCCATGGATGGCCTGTTCATTTTAAGGTATCCCTAGTTTCCAAAACCAGGTAGTTCCCCTGCTATAATAAACTGTTAACTTAGATAACGCAGTTTGTAAAACCATCTAACAATGCTAATACAACATCTTAGAAATAATAACCACATCATTGATTTAGATTAGCTCTGCATTTTCCTGACATTTGTCGAAGAAATTATACAAAGAGACAGATACTTAGAGAAAAGTTAAGAGATTCCAGTGCTTATATAAGGGCTTCAAGAATTAACACATTCAAAAAACAGTAGGAGAACACTTCAATCTGTCTGGACACTCAATAACAGATTTAAAAGTGGCAATTCTTCAACAAAAAATCTTCAAAAACAGACTCCAATGAGAAACTGCAGAACTGGAAATAATCTGCAAACTGGACACTGTCAAATTAGGCCTGAATAAAGACTGGGAGTGGATGGGTCACTACAAAAACTAATCCCCCCCCACTGATACTCACACCTTCTTGTCAACTGTTTGAAATGGGCTGCCTTGATTACATTGAACTCATTAGCACTACAAAAGTGATTTCCCTTGATATTCACTCCTTCTTGTCAACTGTTGAGAATAGCCCACTTCCACCTTAATTGAATTGGATTGACCTGCCACTTGGTAAGGCAACTCCCATCTTTTCACGTGCTGTGTTTTTATACCTGCCTCTGTATTTTCCACTCCATGCATCTGATGAAGTGGGTTTTAGCCCATGAAAGCTTATGCCCAAATAAATTTGTTGGTCTCTAAGGTGCCACAAGGACTCCTTGTTGTTAGTACAGGAAGTGAGACTGTGCTTTTCAGTGGATATTACAGGCATAGCCTGGACAGTACTGCCTTAGAAAATTTTAAATGTGTATTTAAGAATGCATAAATTATTCTGTGACAAAGATCTGCATGTAGCAAAGATTTATGTATAACACATACCCAGTGGAAAGAATTTTAGATCAATCAGATTTCTTTCCAATTACTATGTCCTTTGGTAAAGCACAGTCATTACTTGTTCCTCATGTGGTGCCCTTTAAATAATACAAATATATATGAGAAACAAGCACACAAAAGCTGGGAATAGAAATTGTTAAACAGATCGATCTAGTTCAAGTAAACTGCAAGATCTCGGAATCCACCATGCTAAAGCTTCAATCCTGCAAACACTAAGGCATGTGCTTTACTACCATGAGCAGCCCCATGGCAATCAATGGGATCACTTACAGTGGTAAAATTAAGCATGTGTAAGTGTAAGCAAGAGTGGGATCTAACACACTGTTCTATCTACCAATACTGTAGGCTTTTATTATAGCAAAAATATTCCAGGCAAATGTACTTTACCTTCCCCACTTGTTGACATTTTGCATCCATTTTATGTGCAACAATACACTACTACTTTTAGGATTCTGAACCACATCAAGACCACAAGGAAATTCAACTAATTTAACTTGGAGGTCCAGTAGTTGGCCTGTTGTGCCTTTTTTTAAAGGAGACAGAACCCTCGTGGATTTATGGCAACGTGTGTATACATAGATTTTAAAAAATTCCAAAACAAGACTTTACTGCATGCACTCCTCTCCCAGGGGAGACGATGAGAGAACAAACACATCACAGATGTTCGTCACGTGGCTTAATGCACTACGGGAAACTACAGTGATGGGCGTGGTGGTATTAGCACTACATAGAGCAGAATATCAGCTGTTGTTCAATTACAAACAAGGTATTCGCACACACCCCTCTAAAATGAGCCGACAGGTCCCACCACACTGCACGTTGGTGTATAAAGTGAGTGGATCACGGCGCTTTGGGAGAATGAATGTGTTTCCTTTCCTGCTCTAAGTCAGAGGAGGGGCGGCGGGGGGGGTGTCAGCGGACTTTGGGGTGTTGATGATTTACCCGTTAGTCTCCCAGGGTTACACCCCCGCCTACGACCCTGGGGTATTTGTCACTGACGGGCTCAGTTTCAAAGCGCACCACGAACATCTGCCCACAGGAGCAGCGCAGACTCTGCTTTTCCAAGGGGCTTCTGCAGCCCCCACCCCGCTCATTATCTGCCAAACTATGTTAATATGGGGGGGACGGACTCTGTACCCCTCCCGCCCCCCTAAGGGAGCCTTGTCTCCGCTCCTCCTTCAGGGGGTCCGCACTCAGCCCCACGCGGCGAGAGACGACGAGACGAGCCAGCTCCTCCCGTGTACTAACTGACGGACAGACTGCTCCAGCCCGCTCCCGCGCGACCAGCCACGCGCATGCTGTTTACCTACCGGCTGCCCCGGAAGTGCCCCGCGCACTCCCCTCCCCCACAGAGCAATGGCAGAGACATCGCCGCCGACCGCAATCACGTGACTCCAGTCCAGGCTCCAAGAAACACCGGCTGAAGGGACGCTCTAGCCGGCGCCAGACATAGGCGTAACGGCGGGGGTGGGGCCGCGGTCGCGCTGTCTCCTTTTCCTGTTTCCGGTTGGCCAGGGAATCTCCTGGCCTCGCGGCTGCTGGTTGTGGAGTCGCCGTTGGAGCCGGCGAGGCAGCGCGAGGAGGGGTCAGTTCTTCCCTGGGGCTTGGGCGGGCTCTAGTGCGAGGGCTCCTGGGCCCGTGTTCCCGCGCAGGAGGCGCCGCCAGCCGACCCTTCGCCCGCCACGGGGCAGTGATTGATTCAGCCCCTCCCCACGGGTGCCGCTGCCTGCGCTCTGCAGCGCGCTGAGGCGGGGGAAGGGAGCGTGACCCGACACGCTGGGGGAGGGGGACACTGTGGGCTCCTCAGCCCGCTACAGGGGTCGGCTCCGCCCCCAACGACTTGTGCAGTGAGTGGCTCGCTCCTACCCGGGCCCCGCTCCAGGTACGGGTAGTCGGAGCGGACACGCTGCTCCCTTGCCGCAGCTCCCGCCCCAGCGCGGGGCTCCCCCGGCCGCATTCCCTGTATCGTCTCGCTACCAATCCCGCGTTTACCGTGGGCCGCAGATAGGCTAGGCCCGGGACTTTTAACTCTGGGGTGCGGAGAAACCACTGGGGGGTCCCACTGGGGGGTCCCGCCGGCTCCGGGGCTGGAACAAGAGTTTAAAAGAAAACGAACTTGGCTGCATAAACAACCCACCTGGGAACAATCCGTTATTTACTGGTCTGCATAGGAAAGGTGAGAGGTGGGTGGCAAGCATGTGTTGGAGAACGATTGTAACAGCTGAGTTCTGCGTCCCACCCTCTATCTAAATAAATGTGAAGCACTCTGAATAACTGTGTAACGGGGACAGATATTGATACTGCACTGCATAGGCACGGTAACTTGCAGTATTTTTATGACTGTAATTAAACGATTTTATCATTCAATTTTTACATAGGGTTTCCCCAATTGGATGGTAGAAAAGATGTTTGATATCAAAGCGTGGGCTGAATATGTTGTGGAATGGGCTGCGAAGGACCCATATGGCTTTCTTACCACTGTGATCTTGGCTCTTACACCATTGTTCCTAGCAAGTGCAGTGCTATCATGGAAACTGGCAAAAATGATTGAGGCCAGGGAGCGAGAGCAAAAGAAGAAACAGAAACGCCAGGAAAATATTGCAAAAGCCAAACGAACAAAGAGAGATTAAGCGAGGCAAAATGCCTTCCTTGTGCAAATAAGTGCTTTTGTTGAAGCATTCTTGTACACTTATATCTTTGTGTGGTGTTGTCTTCCTCCAACAATCTTCTTGAACTGACATTTCAACCCCTGAAATGTTCTGCTTAAACAATTTGTGTTGATATCTCTGTCTAATCTGCAATGGCATTTGATGTGTATATTTCAACCAGATATCACTTTCCAATGAGTTTACTTTTGTATGTTTACATGCCATACACTAAAATGAATGCATTGGTGGGGGGTTGTTTTTTTAAATTGGAACTGCTTCAGTAATTGTTCAAACATGTCAATATTAAATTATGGAAGAAAAAATTAAAATGTCTGACTTTCTAAAAAATACTGCAATCATTGGTTTTCTAGAAGCTTAGAAACTTTGTTTTTATACAGCTTTTTTCCTACTGTTGATTTGTATTCATTATAGTACTTTTTTTTTTTTTTCTTTCCCTGGTTTCAACTTGGCCCTGGAATAGCAGTCCTTGTTTCTGCAGCAGTTGTCAGCTTTGTGCTCTCAGGAGTTTGTTTTATTATATGAACAGTGTTAGCATTTCATATTAACTCAACTAAATTCTTCATGAGTGGCTCTCAAAATCAGCTTCCTGGACTATCAGTAGCCCACTGAGCCTCTTTTGGATAGTTCACAGAAGGAAACTTTTTACAACCAAGCAGTAGGCAAATGACTTCATTTTCACAATATCCCAATGTGAACAGCTCTTGCCTACAATATGCTTCACAAAAATGAATGTAGAGATCCATTTGGCAAATAACTAAATATCATTCTAGGTTTAGGTGATGACAACAGTAACTCTAGAGCAGCAGAGGAATTGCTTTGGATATTACCAGCTTTGAAAGGATGGCTTAATGAAAAGAAACAAAAGCTGCATGTGATTCTAGTGCTGTAAACATTGCAAAGTAAGTTGGAGCTAAGGCTAACAGATTTAATTTATTCAGATTTTTCTGTCCAAAGAATAATAGTAAAAGTGAAAAACGGGTAGTTTAATGTGCTTTAGCAAATCTTAATTTTTATTACTACTATAGTTCCAGTGGGTCTGATCCTGTAGTAGCAATCAAGTTTTAGACCCAGTTCCAATAACATGTCTCTTAACCAGAGCGAATAGAGTTGTGGTTTGTCATACTGGATTCTTATGCCTAGCTCTTCACTTAGTATGTAAAGGATAAACCCCTATGAAAGCAGATGCTCTCTATTATTGAAAGGTGGAAGTGAATAGGAGATGATACATACCAATACAAATAAACAGGAAGTTTTGTTAAATCAATCTTGGGGCTTGTCTACACTGGCAATTTACAGCACTGCAACTTTCTTGTGCAGGGGTGTGAAAAAACAACCCTCTAAGCACAGCAAGTTTCAGTGCTGTAAAGCGCTAATGTAGACAGCGCACGAGCACTGGGAGCCATGCCCCTCAGAGGTGGGTTTTTTTTTTAAAAGCGCTGGGAGAGCTCTCAGCGCTGCGCTGTGACTATATACAAGGCATGTTAACAGTTGCCAGTGTAGACTAGCCCTTAAGTAAGAGTTAGATGTGAAACATTGAGGTGTAATAGTTGGCTTTCTTCTGAGTCAAGTATCAGGGGTAGCCGTGTTAGTCTGAATCTGTAAAAAGCAACAGAGGGTCCTATGGCACCTTTAAGACTAATAGAAGTATTGGAGCATAAGCTTTCGTGGGTGAATGCCCACTTCGTCAGATGCAAGTTTTCTTCTGAGTGTTGCTCAAGACAAGTGTTGTTAGAATGTAAAGCGTGTTTTCACTTTTTTATGATCTACTGGATTAAGTCTTCAGTGTTTGTCTTCAATATGGTTACACCTTGGTATTTATACAGTTTTGATAGTTTTGAGTCTGTTCCATTTTAAAACTAACTACATTACATAAATAAATTTGATACTTTTTTTAAAATGTGTTCATTCTTTATTCTGACTCCTTTGCTCTACAGCTGTTACACATATTTAGAAATGTGCTATCTGTACAATACTTAAGTATATATTTCCTTAAAGAAAGGGTTTTAAGGAGAATTGGTTCAACATACATTGGTAAGCGAAAATGATCCAAATTAACTAATTCTTAGGCATAATCCTCTCTTAAAAGTGGTGACTTATTGTATATGTCACCAATGAATGCACTATTGTTTTTTATCGTAGGCATAGCTCACTCTCCTTTGCTGATGTAAAGGACTCTCACTCTTAATCTCCAAATGAAGCATTTGTTAACCAGCTGATGCATTTTGATTGGGAACATTTGTGTTGGAGATGGAAGGTAGAATCTCACCATACACACCAATTAAAGCCAGATGTTAATTTATAGAATCAGAAGATAGACTAAAACAGATATTTTCTATGTCTATTATTACAAGATTGTTTCCTATATTAATTTTTTGTTCAGTCACTTTAAATCCCATGTGATGTTTCCACCCCTTTCCTTTATTTTAATATCCCAGCATGTGCTGGGTGACTCCTAACATGTTTTTGCTGTAGTTGTAAAGGTGGATTTCTAAATCACCTAAGACACTGAAAATCTCAGATGAGGCTACACCCCAGTTTTGGACATGTGCAGCCTGGGGAAGGATGAAAGGAACAAATAAGATTTGTTAGGAATAACTCAGCATGATGGAGCAAGTAATTTTAAAATGTGCCAGGCTTCTTATAGACACTGGAGAAGGAAGTTAAAGGGTTCTCTTAAAAGAGAGTAGTGGCTTAGAGCATCTTAAGATGGGGGGGTCTAGGGGTAGGGCTAAATATAACAGGGGTAACAGAAGCATTAAAACCAACACCTTCGGTAGATGGGGGACGGACAGAAAAGTGGTACAAAAAGAGGTCAGACAACTCTGGCCTTGAAGATAAACTTGAAAATGATAGAGTGGAAAAAGGGGGAGTTCAGGCAGTGGCTGGGGGCTGGTATCAGGTTGGGTAAGAGGGTCTACCTTGATTGCTGAACAATTGTGTGAATTAAGCTTTTTCTTTTGGCAGCTGCAGGGCAGATATTAGATCCAAACTCACTCTGCTCATTCTCACATCATGGCATAACCCATCAAAATATTTTTTTTTTGAAGTATACCCTTTCCCTTTTGCAAGCAGTAATAGTCACACACAGTTTTTCCCTTTATCATATAAACTTTCATAGTGGTCAGGCTCCACCTCAGATACCATTCAGTACTATTTGTAAAATTGTTTGGGCATACAGTGGGGGAGAGAAGCAGTACAGTGGGGGTAATAATATAGCCCTAGCCCTTTAAATCTCATAAAATTGATAGAATTTAACAAAAGAATCTAAACTTAATTAAAAATCATGTTTGCCTTCATAATCTATGGTTACAATCTTATAAATTAACATAAACGAGTGAAGTTCTTAGGATACAAACACATGGTCCATTCATTGCAAGGGTAGGGCTACTTCTGAAAACTAGTGACAGTAAGTGTTAACCTCAGCATTGATCATTTTAAGAAACCTCTAACAGGTGAGAAGCTGATTCTTTTCAAAGGGTGCTGGGCCAGTGAAGCAAGAGATCAAAATGTCAAACCATGTATATGGATAGGAAATGAGAAAAAAGAGATACATCTTTGCTTCAGCTGCCTCTCCAGGGCCTGAAACCTTAACTCACCCTTGCAAAGGAGCCAAAGGCTCCAGCTCTTCCTGTCTGACAACTTCTGTAATGAAGTTGTGTATTATCCAAATCAAATCCTATCGCACATTAAACATTTTGGGGTAATGCATAGTTGAAAGACATTCTAACACTGATGTCCAAAGTTGAATATCAAAACAAGGAGTATTGTCTGCTATTTTTCATTTTTTTTTTTTTTTTTTTTTTTTTTTTTTGCTGTTGAAGCTGTTAAGTCTGACACCTTCAGCACAGAATTTAGGGCCTGTGTGCCATAGCTTTTAGGGAGACCTAGCCAGAGCACTCTCCACTGTTATCAGGTGTGCTAAGTCATTAACACAGAGCTCAGATGCTTTTACCACCAAGTCAGGACAACCTGTACAGAGCAGGTTTAATAGCACTGGGGGGAAGAGGGACAAAGAGTCCGTGCCCTGTCTACACTAGTTTTTACACTTTTACTATCACTGATGCAGCTGCACCATTACTAGCCCTTCCTGTAATCCTGATAACGAATTTTATTGGTGTAGACCAGGGGTAGGGAACCTGTGGCACGTGTGCCAAAGGCGGCACGTGAGCTGGTTTTCAATGGCACTCACACTGGCCATCGGTCCAGGGGGCTCTGCATTTTAATCTAATTTTAAATGAAGCTTCTTAAATGTTTTAAAAACCTTATGTACTTTACATACAACAACAATAGTTTAGTTATATATTATAGACTTATAGAAAGAGACCTTCTAAAAACATTAATGTATTACTGGCAAGCGAAACCTTAAATTAGAATGAATAAATGAAGGCTCGGCACACCACTTCTGAAAGGTTGCTGGCCCCTGGTGTAGACACTGCCTAGGAGATCTTAGGCCTGGTCCCCACTTCGGACTAAGGTACGCAAATTCAGCTACGTTAACAACATAGCTGAAGTCGAAGTACCTTAGTCTGAACTTACCACGGGTCCAGACGCTGCAGGCAGGCTCCCCCGTCGATGCCGCGTACTCCTCTCGCCGAGCTGGAGTACCGGCGTCGACGGCGAGCACTTCCAGGATCGATCCCAGAACATCGATTGCCTGCCGCCGGACCCTCCGGTAAGTGTAGACGTACCCTTTAATTCCTGGAAAATAAGAGTGCTTCCACACTCTGCTCTTATTTGACTTAGACTGATTCCATATGGCCAGCAAGACACACATTTGATTTTACCATCTGTTAATGCAGCTACAAGATATAGTCCCTTAAAATTAACAAAGAATATAATCTCTCTATATTGTTGAAGTGCTTTATGTTAATGAGATCAAACAGACCCTACGATCACCTAGGATAGCCAACAGCATTGACCATATTAAAAGGCAAAAATAGGCAGGGAACTCTTTGGGGTTCCAGAGAAATACATGATGATTAAGCAAAAAAAATCTAGATTTGATAGTGCAAAAGGTCATTTCTAAGATTCATGTCTACAAATAAGCTATGTGAAATCCATTATGTTGAAGACCAGATTATAGTTATATTTAAAAAAAAGAATAGTTACCTTTAAGGAAAAATGCCTGTCAAAAGAAAGTATATTATGACATTTTCCTATCTCAATGAACTAAATAGAATGAACTCAAGAATAACAAAAGATTACCAATTACTTAAAAAAAACCCAAAAATTAAGTAGCAGTAGTTTTTATACTAAGATTTACTAATTAGTAATGAAGAATTCAATGATGTCTAAGATCTGGCTGTGTAAAAACAAATAAAAATTAACTTTAATATATCCGTTTATTTCTCACACAACAGTTGGTAAATGAAAAAGTTTTCTTCAGTCATGTTGTTTGTTACAGCAATTATCTATGCAATTCCCTGGCAAGATTTTTCACATTACAACTGTTTATTTATTACGGCTACTGCTAGCTGGTGGGATCCAGGAACCTGGCTGAAAGGTTTTTGCAGTGCTGGAGGGGTCTGGTGAAGGCTCATTCTTTCCATAGTAAGGGGATGATGCATGGCCTTTAATTTGAGTTTGAACTGGTTCAGCAACAAGTCCCTCATATTCCTTGGTCTGAAGGAGGCTGTCCTTTTCAGAAGCACCTGTGATTTTCACTTTTATTTCTTCTCTATAGATTTTATTCTTAAGAATTTCCTGCAAAAAGCCACCAGGCAAGAAGGAAAGTAGTTAAAGCAACATCAATGTAATTTACACTACTGAAATAGCAAACTAAAACCCATAGGTATCTTTTTTTCTTAAACTTAATTTTATATATTCTCTCTTCATATGCATTTGCAAAATAAAGATAGTCAAAATGCATTGCTTTGGATTACTGCAATTCTAATCATAGTTTAAAAAAATGCTCCAATATTTTGATTAACTCGTTAAAGCAGAGCTGAATTGCACTATTCAAAGCTGATATTAGATCAAAATGGAAGGCTTGTTAAATACACTTCTGATCAAAATGTGAAAATACATATAAAATTTGCTGCACCTCCCACATAGTTTTCTGATGTAAGATCTTATATCACACAGTTGTTTCAAATTATCATTTGCATACCACACACACACGATAAAAGGAAGCACCTAAGATCCTTTGTGTAAAAAACAAAACAAAAAAAAAAAAAAAACCACACATTTCTTAAAGAGGCCTGATTTGGTTTCATAATCCTGGGGGTAATGTAGTTGTGGCAGAAAGCTGTGCCAATGGAGCAGCACAGAATGAACCAGATGCTTCAGGTAACAACCTCTACAAAAAATTCTTAGCACAGCAGCAGTCACTATTAGTGATACTTGCCATCTTGCTGAGAGGAAAATCAGAAAGATTCCAAAATAGGTATGAGTGGAAATAAAGCAAAATGGGGAAATAGTGCCAGAAGACTCCGAAAATAAGAAAAATATTTAATAGTGAAGAAGTGAGTTTTGATTGTCCTTTTCTTATCTGCTCAGATATATCCCACACTAGGTGATGTTGTATATATCAGTAATAAAACTTCCCTAATGCTTAGATTGTAGGATATAGCAAAGACTGAAAAGCAAAAGCAGGAAAGATTACATGCTTTTTATAGTAATTTCCACCCAAGGATCTTAAAGCATTTTAAAAACCTTTGTGAAGTAGGTGGTTATGACACTCTGGGATACAATCCAGACCAGTGAGATGATGTCACCTCTTCCCTGCCACTTGGGGTGTCTTACAATGCTTTCTTGCTATAGCTCCCACCTGTGCCGCTAACAAACAGCCTGCCAGCAGGCAGGTCACAGCCTGAATATCTGTGTATAGCCACAGCCCTGATCCAGCAAATCTGACCTCAGGAGCCTGTCATCAAACCCCAGCCATCCTCTGGCTTCCAGCCTTTGGTTACTACTTACAAGGTGACCCCAACACACACTCAGTCCTGAATTTCCTCCCCAAAATATGTGTCCAGCCCTCTCCTGGACAGTACAGATATATTACTTCTGTTGCTCCTCTAAGGGGATCAGTATAGAACAGTCTGCTACGATAAATGGAGTTACCGAAACAATTCACAACACTAGATTAGTTTTATTTAAAGAATAAGCCAAATTTATTTAACTACAAGGAGATGTACTTACTTAAAACTTAAGTATAAAGCATTAAAGTCAGAAATGGTTACAAGAATAACAAAGATTAAATACTAAACTTGCTTCAAGGTGAAATTCTTACCACAGGTTCCCAATAACTTTGCTGACCAAGTTTCTGGTCAGGATCTGCTCTTGGAGTCCAAAGGGTGTTTCTTTTTTCTTCTTAGGTGAAGGAGAGAGATGGATAGGGAGAAATAACTTGGGGTGTTTTTACCCCTTACTTTTCTAGTTCAGTTGCCCTTTTAAATGGATTTTCCAGATGGTTACCCCTAGAAAAGTTCCTTCCAGCTGTGAGGATGGATATGTGGGGTGTCCTAGTAAAAGAGGTTTCATGCTATCCTTTGCTAAAATGCAGATTTGCCTTGCTCCCTCCTGTTGTTTCAAGGGCCTTGTTTATTACTTATATGTAAATTAAGGCAAATAAACATTCCTTTGTTTAAGAGCTGCTTGACCAGTCCTGCCTAATTGAGGCTGCATGGGTTTAAACATATGCTACCAATATCATTTAGGAGGAATTCTTAACTTTTCATTTAATGTTGCTACATGTATTTCATCATGATAATATTGACCAATGAGTTGTTAGTTTTCAAATGAGACTTTACAAGGCATATTTTTCTCAAAATTTAACTTATCTTAGAGGAGGGTGTTAGTACTGATCAGTTATGTTTGAAGATGAAAGGGATTATTATTAGACTTGAAGGATTCAATTTCAGCCAGCAAATGACACTAATTTTTTCTTTCCCCCTCCACCCAAACGCTGACCAGACAAATCTCACTATTAATAATCTAAGCAGAGACAAAGTGTCATGATAAGCATGACATATATTGTATATAGAAGTCATCAACAAATGGTGCACTCTTTTGCTGTCAATTCTAGAGGTCAGTTAATAACAAAAGCGAAATACGTATATTACGGGGTGGATAAAAATCAATGATTTAAAAAAAAATTAAAAAATTGGATTTTTTAAATTTAAATTGGATTATTTTGATAAAATGCTTTTTGAGGAAAAAACACCTATCTGAAGATAGTTTTAATTAAGATACATTATAGATCAAAGTTATCTCATCATGGAATAGGGATTATAGATTCTATTTCTATAGTATGAGACAATATATTCATGTAATGTTTAAGAAAATTTTTGTAAATGAGTTCCAGTAGTTCATGGATTAGGGACCCAATCTTATGGGGTTCCAGGGGCTTCTGTATAGATTGTTTAGGTTAATCTTTCTATCTACCAACTGGGACTCAGTGCTAAGTCTAGAAGATACCATCAGAGATGCTTAGTTTTGCCATTCTCAAACGGTGGATTTGTGTCTCCAGAGATAACATGCTTGTTAACAACAAAAATGTTTTTTAAAAATAAATTAAATAAATAAATAAATAAATAGAGGTGAGAAATAACAGACCTGAACCCTATTGTCCTTCTGCAAATTTATGTACACAGAGTCAATCCCTTACCACTCTAAAAGTGCAAAGTTTCAAAAAGTTCAATGAATAGAAGATTGCTGGGGCAGAATAGATCTGGACAAGGAGAAGTAGTCTGGAGATAAATGTGAGAAGCCAGGGACAGGCAGTAGAAACAAAAGTGAAACTGTTTGATCAGCATATTCCAGAACTCTTTCTGAGTGTAGCCTTCATTGATTTGAGATCTACCATACCATTCTCTCACTAGAAGGGAAAACTTATAATGGCAGCAGGCTGTAAAAAGACCCAATTTGGGTTTCATCTATCTCTGCATTGTAAAGAATATGTATTAAGGTTATACCAACCAACAAGAATGCACTTTTATGTGGAAATCTATGATTAAATCAAGTCTTCCTGACTAGTGATTTAAATCATGATTTCAATCAATTTGATTTAAATCAAATCCACCCCAGTATATTAAGTACAGTATTATGATTGTATTCCTGAATGCTGTAGATCTCAACTTCTAAAGGCATTACAGTTTTAGTTACCAAGTTTAAGATTTCCTATTAGTGCAAAAGTAAGTCAAAAAGTGAAAATTTATAAAAACAAGAAGCAATTCCTTCCCAGACTAATTATGATTAATATATTATATATACACACAGTTCATTTATGAGAAAAATATCATTAAAACTCAGTAAAAATATACTGTTCCTTAGATATCAGGCTTTTTACCAATTCAGCTTCAAATCCTGTCTGCAGTATCCAGCCCAAGTAGTTGCAAGAGGCATTAGGAAACCGTCCTTTGCAGCCTTGCCGATTTCACTCCTCACTACATGAGGAGTCGATGTAGATCAGAGTAGCAGCCATGAACCCTCCTTACCTCCCTCTTCCACCTCCCTGCAGCACACATTCACATTGACTTCCTCAGTGCAGGTTAATGCGCAGGGAACTCCTATGGAGCTGCCCCCCGCCCTCCCATTTTGCACAACAGCACCATACAGTACCCTCTGTGCCTCAAGAGAAGAGAGCAGGATTTGACTCTTTAAGGAATGAAGAGATTGCATTTACACTGTGACTGGAAAAGTTTTATAGATAAACATTCACTGTGCTATATGCTGTATGGAAGTGACAGGTATGGAGAAGTATTTTTAACTGTTGCTCCAGGATTTGAAGAGTGACTTAGCTTCTCATTTAGGAAGTTTGTCACTAAATTGAACTGAAATGTTTTATAAAATGGCCTAATTTAGTTACTGACTGCCCAAATAAACATGGCTAGAGGGCATTTCAGCAGAAAGCTCAATAAAAGAATATTAAAGCGTAATGTGCTCTGACCTTTAGGGGACAGACAAGCTCCATTCTGTCCAATAAGTATCAGAGATATAGCACTAAATCCATTAGCCAGCTATACTTGTGGAAGTCCTGACTCGATTCTCTTGACCTTCCCAGGAAATATAAACTAAGGATGTCAGGATTTTGAAGTTCAAATTCTCAATAGGTAGATTTTAAGTGCTCACATGATATCTGAAGAATGCTGAAAGTGCTCTTTATTACTCAGAGTAGAGTAGAACGCAGGAGAAAAGATCCATTAACTGAAATAAAAAGACTAACCATGAAGGAGAGAGGCAGACGCATTTTGCAGTAGCTGGAATCTTTACATTGTTTAGACATTCACCTTCAGATACAGTGAGTTACAATAATCCAGTTTGGAGATGACAAGTGCATGGATTATTGTGGCAAGGTCCTCATCTGTGATGAAGGGGCAAAGTTTGCTAGTAAGATGGATGTGAAAAAAGGCATTTTTGGTCACTGAGGCTACCTTGTTGTCCAGGTTTGGTAATGAACAAAAACAGGACCCAGAGGCTTCACACAACTTTACTGCATTGGGGACTGTATCCCTCCTGTGGAATGCAAGGGTTCAAGGGAAGTGTTTAAGATGGTACTTCAAAGCAGTTCCCCCGCCAATCAGCATCACTTTTGCCTTGCCTAGCTTGAGTTTGAGCCAGCTGCTTTTCATCCAAAAGATGATCTCTTGTAACCACTCTGGACATCTGAGTGATGATGGCCACCAGTATGGCCATACTGGGTTAGACCAATGGTCCATCTAGCATAGTATGCTGTCTTCTGACAGTGGCCAGTTCTAGATGTTTCAGAGGGAATGAACAGAACAGGTACATTTATCAAGTGATCCATCCCCTGTTGTCCAATCCCAGCTTCTGGCGGTCAGAGGTTTAGGGACACCCAGAGTATGGCGTTGCATCTTTGACCATCTTGTCTAATAGCCATTGATGGACCTATCCTACATGATGGTTGTTGCATCAGTGAAGAATGATATACACATTTAGGTGTAATTAACGCAGTATTGGCAGCAGAGCCCGTGACATCTCACTCTCTTCCAACTACCTTTATATAGATATTGAAGAGAAGAGAGGATTGTTTGGATCCCAGCAGGACTCCACAGGTTAAATTCTTCAGGGAGAAGGAGCAGTTATCCATCACCACTCTCGGTGTTCTGCTGGAAAAAAATGATTGGAGGCAATGTAGTGCTGTGCTGTATACTCCAGCTCCGTTGTGTGTTAATGTATTTATCAGTACCTTCCAGTCTAATGTGCCAAAAACTGCAGAGAGGTCCAGTAAAATGACCCTGGCCATAAGGAGATTGTCTTTTAGTGCTACCAGGGTTGTCTCCGAGTTGTGCTCTCGTCTGAAGCCCAAAGGCAAGGCATCCAGGATGATAGCAGATGGCTCATGATGGAATTTAGTAGTTACTACTTTCTCGATTGTGACTAAGAATGGGATGTTAGAAGTAGAACAGTAGTTGGAGAGATTTTTCTCAGTCAATATTTGGATTCTTGAGGATGGAGCAGACCTCCTATGAAGGTGTCATTGATATCGGTCAGTAGTAGTCGGCATAGTTATTCTTTGCTCGTTGTTGCCAGCCAACTATGGCTCTGTGTTGCAAGTGTGGCTCTAATTTTTTTTAAGGGCTTCCTGGTCTCTGATAAGCATGACAGGGCCACAGTTTGAGAAGCGTGGTGGGATTAGGGAATACAGGCTGGTCAGGAATGGAGTTCTCTTATTTAGTTCTGTTTGTATCTGGTTGATCTTTTCAGTGAAGTTTGATTAATGTGTTTTACAGCTTGGGTTCTTTGTCTGGGTTATATGCTGAAAACTGATGATTGATTGGTTAACCAATTCATCATGTGGAAAGTTCTGCTGCTTGTGATTTTACTGCAGTAGTGGTTGTGGAGTAGAAAGCTGGTTTGGCCTCCTCTTTACAGTGGGAAAAACCTTTAGTGTTGGCAAATGGATTTAAATTATTTTTTCATGTCACGGGCATTCTAAATTTTCATTTGTGTGCTTAATCTGATAGAGCTAGTCTCTGAACTATGATGATTTTCTCAGGCGGGGCGTATGAATGAGGAGCACGGAGTTAGAGGGCCAATGCAGTGGACAATAAGTGGGACTGTTGCACAAACCACTGGCACCTTGGCCTGGCAATGGAGTAGCTTGGTTTTCTAGAGAGAATTGAAAACTTAGGCTATGTCTACACTACCGCAGTACATCGACCTAAGTTACGCTGCTCCAGCTACATGAATAATGTAGCTTAGTTTTCAGAGTAGCAGCCATGTTAGTCTGTATCTGCAAAAAGAACAGGAGTACTTGTGGCACCTTAGAGACTAACAAATTTATTAGAGCATAAGCTTTTGTGAGCTACAGCCCACTTCTTCGGGTGCATAGAATGGAACACATATTGAGGAGATCTATAAACACATACAGAGAGCATGAAAAGGTGGGAGTTGTCTTACCAACTCTGAGAGGCCAATTAAGTAAGAGGGGCAAAAAAAAAACTTTTGAAGTGATAATCAAGATAGCCCAGTACAGACAGTTTGATAAGAAGTGTGAGAATACTTACGTGGGGAGATAGATTCAATGTTTGTAATGGCTCAGCCATTCCCAGTCTCTATTCAAGCCTAAGTTGATTGTATCTAGTTTGCATATCAATTCAAGCTCAGCAGTTTCTCATTGGAGTCTGTTTTTGAAGCTTTTTTGTTGCAAAATTGCCACCCGCAGGTCTGTCATTGAGTGACCAGACAGGTTAAAGTGTTCTCCTACTGGTTTTTGAATGTTATGATTCCTGATGTCAGATTTGTGTCCATTAATTCTTTTGCGTAGAGACTGTCCGGTTTGGCCAATGTACATGGCAGAGAGGCATTGCTGGCACATGATGGCATATATCACATTGGTAGATGTGCAGGTAAACGAGCCCCTGATGGCATGGCTGATGTGATTAGGTCCTATGATGATGTCACTTGAATAGATATTGGCAGAGTTGGCATCGGGCTTTGTTGAAAGGATAGGTTCCTGGGTCAGTGTTTTTGTTCAGTGGTGTGTGGTTGCTGGTGAGTATTTGATTCAGGTTGGGGGGTTGTCTGTAAGCGAGGACAGGTCTGTCTCCCAAGATCTGAGAGAGTGAGGGATCATCTTTCAGGATAGGTTGGATTGATGATGCGCTGGAGAGGTTTTAGTTGGGGGCTGAAGGTGACAGCTAGTGGTGTTCTGTCATTTTCTTTGTTGGGCCTGTCTTGTAGGAGGTGACATCTGGGTACTCGTCTGGCTCTGTCAATCTGTTTTTTTTCACTTCAGCAGGTGGGTATTGTAGTTTTAAGAATGCTTGATAGAGATCTTGTAGGTGCTTGTCTCTGTCTGAGGGATTGGAGCAAATGCGGTTATATCTTAGAGCTTGGCTGTAGACAATGGATCGTGTGGTGTGTCCTGGATGAAAGCTGGAGGCATGTAGGTAAGTATAGCGGTCAGTAGGTTTCCAGTATAGGATGGTATTTATGTGACCATCGCTTATTAGCACAGTAGTGTCCAGGAAATAGACCGCTTGTGTGGATTGATCTAGGCTGAGGTTCATGGTGGGATGGAAATTATTGAAATCATGGCGGTGTCTATATTAGTTTCTCCCATCGACTTACCTTGCTCTTCTCTTTCGGGGTGGAGTACTGGGAGGCTTCCAGAATTTTCAGATATCAACCAGTTCTTCCAGCATTGCCCATCAGGAGTTCAAAAGTCATGAGGCAGGCCCCAAAATCATAAGATTATTTTCTTTTAATCAATTTGGGGGAGGATGGTTTTGTGCCTTTTGGCTTTTCAGTCTCAAGAGTTTCCTTGATTAATGTTTTCATCAAGCAGTACAACTTTAAAAAAATGATAGCTGAAATTCTCACAAAATTACTGAACTCCAGGAGCTGGGGCTTTCAGGAACATCCCCCTCCCATCCCCCCATGTATATTGTGAGACTCAATAAAATCACAAGTGTTAGCAACACAATAAAATTTCCCTGGTGGGATGGCCCTCACTTCTGAATGTCTATCTCCTCAATTTCACAGGCCTCCGTGGGTATGTCTACACTGCAATTAGACACCCGGGCTGGCCCATGCCAACTGACTTGGGCTCGGTGGGCTTCGGGCTAAAGGGCTGTTTAATTTCAGTGTAGACGTTCAAGCTTGGGCTGGAGTCCAGGCTCTAGGACTCTGCAAGGTGGAAGGGTCCCAGAGATCAGGCGGCAGCCCAAGCCCAAACGTTTACACTGAAATTAAATAGCCCCTTAGCTCAAGCCCGAGTCAGCTGGCACAGACCAGCTGTGGGTTTTTAATTGTACCCCATAAGTACATCACACCTGTACTCCAGTTCTTTCATTGGCTCCCCATACACTTCCATTGCCAGTACAAGGCCTTGGTCTAGATCTTCAAGACCCAGTTTTCCCCTGCTTTGGTTGTCAGAGTTTCCTGAAGGAAAAGTAAAAGCCATCCTTGTTCTGAGGATGTAGAAAACGAGATACATTGCACATGTGGACTAGCAGGCAGGAGTGGAGTTTTAAAGAAATAATTTGACAATCCAATATCTGTAGCATTTAGATTATTTTATTAATTTCTGAAAATAATTCCAGTTGGGATTTTACATGGGGTTGGTCTTAAATGCAATTTAAAAATAAATGGAAACCTTATGGCGATCTAAAAAATGCCAGCTTTCTAGATTATCCAAAATTATAATAAATACTTTATATATTTTGACAAATTCATACAGCTTCTTGATTTGGCTTCTGATACAGGATTAGCTGCACAATTGTTGGATGCCAAAAGTGCGAAAGATATGGACATAGCAACACCCTTTGTCTGAATTACTCAGATACTGCATATTCATAGGAGATTTGCGTTTTAGTCTCTGGTATTTAAAGTGTGGTTTTTGTTGTTTGTTTTTTTAATTCTGACTGAATTTAATCCAAAAAATGTGAATGATAATTGGAAACTGTTTAAGAACACTTCACTTGATGCCCAAAAAGCCGGAATCCCACAATAAAAAAAAAGTCTGTATTGGTTAAAATACCAACCTGGTTTAGAGGGGAAGTGAAGGCATTTTTATATACCATATATACTCGTTCATTAGCCCGTTTGTTTATAAGCCAACCCCACAAAATGGATAGGTAAAAATAGCAAAAACTGTATGACCCTTTCATAAGCCGACCCTATATTTCAGGGGTTGGAAAACTTTGGTTCCCAGCCCGTCAGGGTAAGCCGCTGGCGGGTTGGGACGTTTTGTTTACTTGGAGCGTCTGCAGGCATGGAGCCCCTCAGCTCCCTGTGGCCGCGATTCGCCATTCCCAGGCAATGGGAGCGGCAAGCTGCAGCCACAGGGAGCTGAGGGGCTCCATGCCTGCAGACGCTCCAGGTAAACAAAACAACAATGTATTAGATATTCAATTCAATGATTCCATAGAGCAGAGGTCGGCAACCTTTCAGAAGTGGTGTGCTAAGTCTTCATTTATTGGCGGTAATTTAAGGTTTTGCATACCAGTAATACATTTTACATTTACAGGGGCCAGCGGATGGAACCCCAGACTGGCAGCAGGCTGAGCGGACCGGCAGCTGGGACCCCAGGCTGGCAGCGAGCTGAGCGGCTCAGCCTGCTGCCGGTCTGGGGTTCCATCCACCAGCCCAGAGTCCTGTCTGCCGGCCCCTGCCAGGCAGGGTCTTGGCCGCCAGCCCCACTCAGCCCGCTGCCGGCTCGGGGTTCTGTCCATCCAGGCTGGCAGCGGGCTGAGCGGGGCCGGCAGCGGGGACACCGGGCTGGCAGCAGCATGCCACAGTAAATCAGCCTGCGTGCTGCCTTTGGCATGTGTGCCATAGATTGCCGACCCCTGCTGCAGAGTTTAAAATAATCAAATTTTGGTGTAGACCCATTTATAAGCTGACCCCCGCTCTTCGATGCGTCAGTTTTTTACCAAAAATATTCGACTTATGAACGAGTATATACGGTAAACAAAAAATTATATAAACAAATGTAAGAAATGGGAATTTTACAGTAACAAATATATATCAGAAGCTTAGAATTGCAGAAAATTGATAAGGGATGCACACGGACTTAAGGAGAAATCTATGCCCAGCAGTGTTAAGGACAATAGGATGGAGGGTTTTAAAGTATATTAGGAACAAAAAAAAAAAAAAAAGAATCTGACAATGGTATTTGTCCATTACTTGATGGAAATGATAGAATTATTAATAATGATGCAGAAAACGCAGAAGTGTTCAATAAATAGTCTGTTCAGACCATTATAATCTATTTTTCCCAAATACTGATCATCTGATAACACTCTGCCATTCCACTAGTATCTCAGGAAGATGATGAACAGCAGTGACTGAAGTTAGACATTTTTAAATATCAGCAGGACTGGATAGTTTGTATCCAAGAGTTTTAAGAGAGCTGGCTGAGGGGACCTTGCTGGACCAATGATTTTGATTTTCAGTAAATCTTGGAAAACTGGGATGTTCCAGAAAAATGAAAGAAAGCTAATGTTGTGCCAATATTTTAAAAAGGGCAAAGGGGACAACAACCTGGGTAATTATAGGTCTGTTGGTTTGACATTGATCCCAAACAAGATAATGGAATAGCTGATATAGGACTTGATTCCTAGAGCATTAAAAATGGTAACATAATGAATGCTAATAACATGGATTTATGGAAAATAGATCCTCTCAAACTAACTTGATTTTTTTTTGTGAGGTTTGAAGTTTGGTTAATAAAAGATAGTAGAGGTGATGCCATGCACTTAGACTTCTGTAAGGCATTTGACTTAGTACCATATTCCACTGATTAAAAAACTAGAATATAAAATTAACATGGCACACATAAAATGGGTTAAAAGCTTGCTAACTGATATGTCTCAAAATGTAATTGTAAACAGGGAATCATTGAGCAGGGGTCCTGCAGGGATTGATTCTTGGCCCTATGCTATTTAATATTTGTATTAATGACCTGTAAGAAAGCATAAAATCATCACTGATAAAATTTGCAGAGGACACAAAAATTGAAGGAGTGGTAAATAATAAAGAGGACCGGTCACTAATACAGAGCAATCTGGATCGCTTGGTAACTGGGCACAAGGAAACAATATGGATTTTAATATAAATGTAAATGTATACATCTCGGAACTAAGAATGTAGGCCATACACAAAGAATCATAGAATATCAGCGTTGGAAGGGATCTCAGGAGGTCATCTAGTCCAACCCCCTGCTCAAAGCGGACCAATTCCCAACTAAATCATCCTAGCCAGGGCTTTGTCAAGCCTGACCTTAAAAACCTCTAAGGAAGGAGATTCCACCACCTCCCTAGGTAACCCATTCCAGTGCTTCACCACCCTCCTAGTGAAAAAGTTTTTCCTAATATCCAATCTAAACCTCCCCCACTGCAACCATTACTCCTTGTTCTGTCATCTGGTACCACTGAGAACAGTCTAGATCCATCCTCTCTGGAACCCCCTTTCAGGTAGTTGAAGGCAGCTATCAAATCCCCCCTCATTCTTCTCTTCTGCAGACTAAACAATCCCAGTTCCCTCAGCCTCTCCTCATAAATCATGTGGCTCCAGCCCCCTAATCATTTTTGTTGCCCTGCGCTGGACTCTTTCCAATTTTTCCACAGCCTTCTTGTAGTGTGGGGCCCAAAACTGGACACAGTACTCCAGATGAGGCCTCACCAATGTCGAATAGAGGGGAACGATCACGTCCCTTGATCTGCTGGCAATGTCCCTACTTATACAGCCCCAAATGCCGTTAGCCTTCTTGGCAACAAGGGCACACTGTTGACTCATATCCAGAATGGGGTACTCTATTCTGGAAGCAGTGACTCTGAAAAAGATTTGGGGGTCCTGGGTGGATAATCAGCCGAACTTGAGTTTCCAGTGCGATGCAGTGGCTAAAGGGCTAATACAATACATGATGCATAAATAGTGATTTCAAATAGGAGTAGAGATAATTTTACCTCTGTATTTGGCACTAGTGTGACCACTGCTCAAATATGGTGTCCAGTTCTGATGTCCCCAATTCAAGGAGGTTGATAAATTGGAAGGTTGGGAGAAGAACCATGAGAATGACAAAAGGATTAGACAACATGCCTTATAGTGATAGATTGAACTCCTTGAGTCTATGTAGCTTAATAAAGACAAGATTAAGGGGGGGGACTTGATCAGAATTTATAAATATCTACATAGGAAATAAATATTTAATAAACAGGATCTTCAGTCTAGCAGAGAAATGTATAACACAATCCAATGGCTGGAAGTTGAAGCTAGACAAATTCAGACGGGAAATACAGCATCAATTTTTAATGATGAAAGTAATTAACCAATGGAACAATTTACCAAGGGTCATAACTGACAAATTTTAAATCAAGATTGGATTTTTCTAAAAGCTATGTTCTAGGAATTATTTTGGGGAAGTTCTATGGCCTACGTTATATGGGAGGTAAGACTAGGCGATCAGAACGGTCCCTTCTGGCTTTGGAATCTATGAATCCATGAAACTTGAATTTTAAACTCTGTTAAGAATGCATGTGCACATCTGAGCAGAAATGTATTTCTATAACATTTGGTGAACAGAAAGGACACAGAGAAGCTATTTTGAAATGTTATTAATAAAGTTTAGTATTCATTTCACAATGGCAAAGTTTTTACCTGATGAGACATAATTAAAATCTAGTAATGTGATGAAAGCTAAACTGATGTGCACACTTTTACAGTATTGCCAAATTGGTTAATTAAATACATTTTCTGGTTTTACAAGTGAAATAGTCAAGATGAAATAATAGGCCATTAGGTTATTATGTTTCAAATCTGGGAGGGAGAAAAGGGCTCTTTGGTCACCAATCAGCACCGAATGTTGTTCTGACCCAAGCAATTCCTTCTAGCTCAGCAATTGAACATTAATCCAACCATTCTTATCTGGGAGTGGTAACTAAAACAGTAAATGAAGGGCAGTGCCAGTGCAGGGCAGTGCAAACACAGAAGAACAGTTGAAATTAGAAAGATAAATCTGGGTTTGCTAAGAAATCTATTTAAACCAAACAGTGGCTAATCAAGTAATGCTTTTGCATAAGATGTGCCTTCTAAGTATTCCTGCCAACAAACGGTAAACATTTGCCAAATCAATGTCAAATGTAATTTATTCAGATTCAGTTTAACTGAAAACACCCTTTGATTAATTACAATTATTAAAATGTGGACTGCTTTGTTACTTTGACATGCTTTTTTGAGCTTGTGTGTCCCACATATTTCAGCAACAAATTGATCTGAACAATCTTTATTTGGGGACAATTACATAGTTTGTCTTCTTCACTGGCTAGAGAATTTTGGTGGAATGCTTTTTTTGTTCTCTGAACACAAGACAAAATAATTTTTAAATCCCCCAAATTAACTAATTATTAAGCTAAAATAGTAATTGTTTTAGAAGTGGTACTTTCACTTACAACCTAACCCAATCTCTAAACATATGCAGCTAAAGGTCTAGTTCTTTTATTATGCTAACAGCACATGTTTTTAAAAGGGCAACATTGAAGGTAATTCTCCTACAATGGAAACACAACTGAACGGATGTCTTTCAGGATATTCTACTAAGGTCAGCATTTGGTTATACTCTGTAAAAGTGGTGCTTATGTCATTTTTGTGACCCTTTTAATGAGAGGTGTGCAAATACCCTGATATGAACTGATAACAACAAGAAAACTGCAATTAATCATGTCTAGGGGCATTATAAGTTTAACATGGAAGTACTAAGCCAACACATTAACAGGCTTATATAGGCTCATTCATCTATAACAGCCTTGGACAGAGTTTTAAATGTAGTGTAGGTACACTTCAGGGCTAAGTAGAATAGATACTAATTCTATAGCTTGCAAGAACACTAGTTTAAATCCAGTTTAGACCACAGTGATTGAAAATTTTACCAAGCTATTGTATTGCTATTTCTAAGTTAAAAGAATTTAATGGTATCAGTTGAAGTTATTTTCCAGTGGACTTGGCAAAAATATTTTCTAAGGAGGGGGAGAAGGAAGGGGGAAATGTATAGAAATTAGAAAGTGAAATAACTTTATCAGCACCATAGTGGTATCACGGAAATACGGGGAGGGAGGAACTAAGATTGATTTTTACATATGACAGGACAAGAAAAAGTAAGTAGAATTTTATAGAGAACCAAATATGTGCTCATGTACAAAAGAGAAAGTTGTTGGAATAAGAACACTACAATCACTCAAGGCTGCACTGGCACCTAGCATTCTGTCCTGAATAAAGAACAGTGCATAGCTGAGGTGCTCCAAGAACACAGCAGCTAATAAACTATGACTGAGTCACAGATTGGTCCCTGATCCTCTCCTTGCTCAGTGTATGATGTAATCTATAGCAACTCTTTTCCTGACACAGTTTACATCCCCCTCAACTGTCTCAGCTGCGCTGACTGGTACACTAGAGGATACAGCCAAGGTTCCACCCACTTCCCACTTACATGTGCAGGAGAGGGAGTAGCAGACTACTGTGTTGTGAACCGATATATAGGTAGCCAGCACAGAGGTAAAAGGGTGCGCCTTACTCTCCCAGTTCTCCTCTGTGCAGCTCATAGGCCAATTTATGATCAAACCAAGGAAACGAATAAAGGGAATCAAGGAGCAAAGAATATGTAAAAGGATGGATTCTTCACGTTAGTCACCTGCTGAGGAGGGGAAGATTAGGGAAAGAGGCCACTGCTTTTTGATTAGTGCTTTCCAGCCTCAATACTATGGTAGGAACGGATTCCAATACCTTTACAGATGTTGAGTAGCACATGCATACGATTAGTGACATTGAAATCATGCTGACTCCTGCAGTAAGGTGGAGTAAGGGCATCTGAATCTGGCCATGGTTTCCAGTGATGTTGAGCAACATCAGCGAAAAGTATCTTTTTCCAAAGATCTTTGTCCTCTGTCTTTTATCACACCATTTTCCAACACTTGTAAATCCTATTTTTGCAGCTTTTTGTGGTGTCAGTAATAAAAAACCTAATTTGCTAAAATCCTATTTTATGTGCAAGTGCAATCATTTTTCAGAGAGAAATATACTAGACTCTCCATGGAGTAGTTTCCATTTTAAAACTTCTCAATTGAAGAATATGAAAGGAGACAGAAGCAAAAATAAAGTGTGCGATTCAAACAGTGTCAAATAAAGAATATTTCTAAATTGCATATCATTCTGGTGAGGGAATTTGAATTCTATGTAAACTAATCCTTCTGACTGAAGTTAGTTTTCATCAATCACCTCAGAAATAAATAATATTTATGATCAAATAAAAGGAAAAAACAGGTATGCATTGTGGTAACTAAACAGAACGTAAGTTTCAGTGTAATTACTCTCTTTTGGGGGCAAAACAATCATTGAAACCTTATGCTTATTACTACTCACTGAAGTACATTTTTTCCTCCCTTGACAAGGAGGCTGTCAAAACAGATAATTATGGAAATGCTAGAAATAGTTTGAAAGAAGACAGGAGCTGTCATAATTTTTTTTTCTTTTTAACATTTCACCTTGTATCCAACTGTGCAATTCAGAAGCCATTTAGTTTTATTACTGCATATCAAGCACATAATGCATTAGGAATGAAAAGGAAACATTTACTATAGTATTTTCTATTCCAAGCCATTTTCAGGCTTTTCACACTAGCTAAAGAAACACACAAACCTACTTAATCTCACACAAAATATTAACACACACAAAAAATGTCAGAGTAACAGTAAGGGTGTAACAAACTGAGAAAACTGAGGATATTTTAAGCTAAATCCATTTCCAACCATCCAGCAGGAAATGCTCTGTCAATTGAACCCCAGTAATGATGGATTGTCTAGGTGGCACCTGGCTCATTGTGACAGCTGGTATAAGATGGGAACTGACACAAAGTAGTCCCACTACTGATAGCTTTCCGGCTGCTGCAGAGGTATCAGAAAGCCAGGCACAGAGATGAAGCCCTATTCTTCTCTGACCCAATAGCTTGATGTATAATAAAAGAGCAATTGGGAATGAAAGGTGTCAGAGGGTGACATTTGGAGCTAAAGGGTCTTCAAGATCTCGGTGTAGAATGGTGTGATTGCAGCGGGGGTAGGAAGAAGGGATTAACAGCCTGTGATTCGGGTCCCTGCCTGGAGGAACAGGCACACCACCCACCAAGTGCAAAGTTGCATTACAGAGAGTTAGTGATGGGGGTACAAACCTGATTTTAGTAGTGACTCATTAAGAGCTGAACCTATATTACTTATTGGACAGCCATGCTATATGAGGAAAGCCAGATGGTATCCTCTTTCTTCCAGACATTATGCTTAACTTAGGAGGTTCATAAGCAAGTCAGCACACTTGAGTCAGAATACTGTTTTAGGTTGCTTTATGAAAGACTTTCATTGCCATTAGACTTCGCCCTTGTAAATAAGTCATAATGATCTGAAGGTTGTTCAGATGACTAATCTTTCCTATTCTCCAAGATGGACCAGAAAGGGGCAAGGTTGATAGTCTATTCTGGCAGTGTAGTGAAGGAAGGATTAGTCAGTGTTGGTTAATGGAAGTACACTTTTGCCCCATTCCCTTCATGGAGGCACACCCCCTTACATAGGTTCGGTTCTTAGCTTCCCCCCAATATTTGTTTTCCTGGGCTTTTTTCAAAATCCAGATCAGAGCAGCAGCCTCCATTGCACTGGATGGAATTGCAGTAGGGAGATATGCTCAACCCAGGCCAAGTGCAGCATTTCAGAAGGGATGACATTGCTTATTTGGCAAGTGTGAGTTATAGTAACCTAGGCATTGCCAGGACACAAACCAAGCACTGGTACTGACCACTATCCAGGTAACAGGGTACTGAACAAGATAGATCTTAGGCTGGATTCGGTCAGGCCCTGACTTCCTAAGAAGCTCCAGATGAGGAGTTTAGAAGCTGAAGGCCCAGTGTATCTATTATTAAAGTTATCCCTGGAAAACTTGCATGATGGAGATGAGGATAGAAGAGTTCCAATTCCTCACTGAAGTACCCATCTGATGCAACTGGACACTGGCTTAAGTAGGAATACACCAACAAAAAAGAAAGACTGCTTTAAAAGCAAAACAAAAAACCAAAACAAAACAAACAAAAAACATGAAATCAGGAAACTGACCCAGAAAGGATACAAAGGATGTAGAATGCTGTGAAGCTTGAGAAAAACATGCAAGCCTGAGTGATCACCAAAGCACAGTGAGGTCTCAGGAGTTACTTGCTAACTGCTGTCAAAAAGGAAATGAATTTAGGATGCAGGAAGCCTCCTAAAGCACTAACTGGGAGATGCCCATAAGACTCCTATGGACGCCTCAGTGTCTAAGAGCTTTAAATTTTGCACGCCTGGCAATGCAATGGAAGCATGAGTCCATGAAAAAGACCCTGAAAGATTTTTTGAAAATATCATCTTTTTTTGTTCCTTTATAATTAAGTCTTAAAAATCCAATAGATAAGAGTAGAGACCACGAAGCATGCCAGCTTTCAGACTGGAGTAGATTTTACAGCCAGAAGGGAAACAGCAAGAATAGGGGTCTATAGCTGATAACAACATGCATAGCATTCGTTACAGTGGTGTTTACCAGCGGCACTGTTTAAAAGTTAAGTCAGATAATGCCTTGAAATACTGTCGGGAAAAATCACAAAAATCAGGAATAGAGGACTAGAAGGGACTTCAAGAGGTCATCTGGTCCATCCCTCCCCATGCTGAGGCAGGATTAAGTAAACATAGACTGTCCCTGACAGATATTTGTCTAACCTGTCCTTAAAATTCTTCAGTGATGGAGAGGCCCATCTCTAGGAGGGTGCGGGGCCCGGGACATAGGCACCAAGTTTCTGTCTGCCAGGGATGCTTCCCCTGGCTCCGCCCAGGCCCCACCCAGCCTCTTGCCCACCCAGTTCCACCCCCTATCCCAAGTGCACTGAGCCCTAGCTCCTCTCTCCTCCCCCACAGCACCTCCAGATGCCGTGAAACAGCTGATCGGCAGTAGGCACCTGGAGGGAGGGGGAGGTTGGTAGGGGGGCTCCTCCTCACGCCCCCGCCCACCCCACGCCTCACCTCCCCATCCGCCTCCTCATGAAGCGTGGGAGCCTCCAAAGGGCAGGGCCCGGGGCGATTGCCCCCATTTTTCATATCGTAGGGATGGCTCTGGTGATGGGGATTCTATAACTTTCCTAGGTAACCTGTTCCATTGCTTAACTATCCTTATAGTTAGGAAAATTTTCCTAGTATCTAAATCTCCCTTGCTACAAATTCGGCCCATTACTTCTTTTTCCTACTCTTGGTGGACATGGAGAACAACTGCAGAGAAATCTTCTATCATGAATACAACCTTACCCCCATAGTACTGTTGTATTAGTTTAGATGGAATATATGGGCTAACGGTGTTAATATAACTTAGTTATTGTTTAACATTAAACAGTGTTATACAAGGTTTGGTATATAGAGAATGTTTGTTTAGTATTTTGGCAAACTTTTTTTTTAATTAAATATAAAGAAGAGAAGGAAAAACAAAATATTTGAAATGTATATTATTAAGGCTTACTTTAAAAATTATTTTTGAGTTTTTAGAAAAAATCTCCCTTGTTTGACAGTTTTTAAGATATTAAAGAGGTTAAAAACTGGTTTCTGGAGTGAAGAGAACACGTTAATTGAGATGGGCTGAAGCTGTTGTTAAAAGTCTGATTTTGTTTTAGGTGGTGTTTGGGATTTAGATGGAGCTGGGAGAGATGGTGATGTTAACAAAGCTTAAGAACTTACTTCATTTGTTGATAAAACACAAAACTTTGCTGCCGGTATATGTTCGTAAGATATTTAAGAACAAACTAGCTTTTATTACTTTCTCGGCTCTACATCCTGAATGGGTAAAGATGGCAAAAACTTCCCCATCCTTTACTGCTTATACAGTTAAAGTTGTATATTTACACAAATCATAAAAATATTATGCAGTAGTGGTTATGCTTGCTCACTTGGAGGAAAAAACAAAGAAATTAATGGAGATATCCTATCTCCTAGAACTGGAAGGGACCTTGAAAAGTCATCGAGTCCAGCCCCCTGCCTTCACTAGCAGAACCAAGTACTGATTTTGCCCCAGATCCCTAAGTGGGCCCCCTCAAGGATTGAACTCACAACCCTGGGTTTAGGAGGCCACTCCTCAAATCACTGAGCTATCCTCTTCCCTCACAAACACAAACACTTCAGCCCTGATGGCATTTTTACCAAAGCCAACAAAAAGTTCTTTTGCAACCACTTTTGCATTCGGGAGCCATTTGCAACACCCAGAGGTGGTAAAAACGACAAGGGAGGGGAAAAAAAGATTGCAAAAACAAAACAATTAGAAAAATTACCAAAAAGTTTCGTATTGCAAAAGCCCTTGGTTTTAGTGGTTTAAGATTTAATTTACAGTTATTGCAGTAGCATCCCCGAATTAAAATGGCATTTGGTTAATAAGAGGGTTAAGATGTCATGTTAGTAAAAAATTGTTTAGCAACTTAACCTTTCATAATTTAACACTTTTTTTTATTTTTTGCTTTTAAAAAAATATTTGTATTGAACTTAAAATTACTAATTACAGAAAATACAAACTTTAAAATAAAAGAAAAAATGAAAAAGCATTTGCTAAAAAAATTACTTTGTAACAATTGTAAACCCCTTTTTAAATAAAAAATATTAACTTTTTTGCGTGCTCATTTTAAACAAGCTTTACACATCTAAGAATTTTAAAAACAAACTTTTGTTTTAAACTAATTTTGAAAACAATTTCTTGTTTGCCAGTGCGCTAGCTTCTGAATATGTATTAACCCTTTAGGCCCCACGCTGGGTGCCTATTAATTTACATGGAATATGTGGCCAAAGGTGTTAACATTACTCAGTCACTGTCCAACATTAAACAGTGTTAAACAAGGCCCAGGGTTTAGTATACAGAGATCTTAGCCTGCTTAGTACCATGGTGCAAACACTAAACATCCTTTTAACTTTTTATTAAAGATAAAGAAAAGAAGGAAAAACGGTTAAAAGATTTCAAATATAAAATATTAAATAGGCTTTTATTTAAAAAAACCCCAACAACGTTCTTTGTTCCCTTTCCCGTTAGCTGGAAAGAGTCTTTAGAAGGAAAATCCCCTTCTCTGACAGTCTGTTAGAGGATATTAAAGATGTTAATAAGTGTTCTTCCGGGAAAGAGAGAAGAAATTAGTTGAGTGGGGCTGGAGCTGTTGTTGTTGTTGAAGTACAATCCCATTTTATTTCAGGTGGTGTTTGGGATTTAGCCAGTGCCAGTAGAAGTGGCAATGTCATCTGGCCTGATATAGTCAGGATCTCTCTCAGGATCAGGATGACAAAGTGCAGGGTCCAGGAAAATGGTGGGGGTGGCAGCTATGATGATCAAGTTTGCTCCAGTAGTCCCCATCTGTTGTTCTTATTTCCCACCTCCCTTACCAAATAATCTTTCTGTGAGGACCCAAAATGGGAGTGCAGTGGGTTGAATGGCCCATTCCCTCACTATTCGGTCCACCGATTAAGCCTAGTATTTGACACACTAATTTTGGTTCATTAATTTTTGGACTCACATTTTCTTATTTACCAAGCATAATCTCAACACCGTCCAGGAGTTATATCAATAGGCTTTTTTGTTTAGACTAATTTAAGTTTTCTGTCTGGTTTTCTTAACCTGTTCCTATTTACATTTGTTATTATAGGTTATTATGACATCTTATGAACTTAGACTCACTTTTTATAGTTCAACTCACAATCAGGGTAAATCTGAAGGTACAACAGTACTCCACCAGTATATCCAAAGATAACTTTGGTGACCCACTTATCAGATAAGATGATTTGCACGTAATGTGATAATTTACCAGATCTCTTTGACAGAATAACACTTGATTTAAAGTTGCAACTTCTGTAGACTTTAAAATATTCTGATTAATTTGGACTATAAGTCCCTCAGGACAGGGACTTGTCTTTTTATTTGTCTGGAAAGGTCAATGCTCACCTCTAGTGCCTGTATACATAGTTAAGAGATGGGCACTGCCTAATCTCAGAATGTTCCAAGATATTTACTCATTCATCTCTTGTTCTATTGATAAGGGTTTAATTTATTATGTCCTTTATAATAGTTGAGGAACATTTCAGTGTAACTGTAACTTTGTCTGAACAGACTATATATGTCCATACATACACAATGTGTTACTGTCTTTAGGATGCAATGATATAGCTATCTGAGGCCAGATCCTTAGGTGATATAAATTGATGTATATGCTGATTTATATGAGGATATGGCCCAAAGTCTCTATCTAAATGGAGTCTCATTACCATAGAAACACTGTAGTCTTAACACCATATTACTTTGCAAATACTTGCAGACCAAGCTGTGTTTTATTACCAACGTTATAAATTAGTTAAGGAGGAGATCTGGTATATTTCAAGTTGGAATAAAAATCAAAAGGCAACCAACTGTGGCTCAGCATCCCAGAGGGTTACTTTGTAAAACCCCAGGCTCTGAACCACTGACATTCTTTCCATTACTGCCCAGATTAGACATAATTAACAGGACAAAAATGTTCTTGGGTTTTGACTTGCCAAGCAAACGGGGTGTTGTTCTAAGTAACTGTCCTCCAAAAAAGGGGGAAAAGGGGAATAAAAAGAACTCTAAATATGTGAAGTACCTTAAAGCTGAACAAGCAGTTATCCAATAGAAATTATTATTGCAGGATTCCACTATAAGAAAAACTAAATCTAGTGACAACACCAACAGATGAGTATCAATTCAATTCCTTATGTGTTACAGCCCATAAGGGGCTGAGTTAAAGCATTATGATGAAGATCTGTTGAGTGCATAGTGACAAAACTAAAGGGGGGCGAAGAATGAAAGGAAGAAAGGCCTTGTTTGTGCTATAAAATGTGGATCATGTGACTTGATGCTGACTATGGCTTAGTGATCAGTGTAGAGCTGGACAAATCATGTTTAGCAGCACGTCAGTAACTGATTACACATTGATGTGAGGCTGAACACTATTTTTGCTGGTCTATGCTGACCATAAAGCCACGGTCAGTATCATGTCTCCTAGCTCTGTTGTTCACAACCACCTCAAGTAAAGTTTTGCTGGATAGATAAAAGTCTACGATGAAAGAGAAAGGGAAACAGGAGGCCAATAGGGCAGAGTGGAGGAGGGGAAACGAAGAGAAAGAACAATATATGTTAGAGTTGGGGTAGGAGGAAAAAGGGGCAAGGAAGGATGGGTAAGGGGCTAAAGAGAAGTCAATGGTTAAAACATGCAGGGATTTGCAAGGGTACAGCTGTTTCCTACCAAAACAGCAGAGGTAGAGCTCAAGTTCCTTAAGTTTCAGGAAGTGAACTGTTCGCACTGTGTCGTGATGCAGCGTAACAAAGTGACATAACAGTGCAATGTCAAAGACTGAAATTCAAAATTGGTGTGCTCTACAGCCTTTTGAGGAGATTTTCTCACATCTTTCTCCTGGAGTGAGAGTGACAAGGAGATTTGTTATACAACAGTTTCAATATGAAATATGGTCACAAATATTCCCCAGTTCCATAGTTGTCAAAGAGCAGTTACCATATCAACATTATTGTCCAAAAGGGAGTATAATACAGAATACAAACCAGCAGAGATATCTAGGGATTACTGTAGATAAAACACTAAAGCTATCAGTACATTGTGGGAAAACAGAAAAATTTCCTCTCGTGTGTGTGTGTGTGTGATATATATATATATATGGTGTGTTGTGGTGTATAAAGACTATCAGGGCAAGTGGATTATGTATATCATCCCACCTGAATGCTGAAAAAAATCATTATCCCTCACCATCATATATTTTGCATATGCTGTACATATTATAATAATGCTATTTTCAGTCTGTTTGAGAGTTTTTAATATGTATTAGTTTCACTTATATTACATACAGGGGGAAAAAAAAACTACCTTAGGGATTAGTTCCAACAAAAAATTAACTACTATTCAGATTCCCAGTTTATCATTTCTTCTCTGATAAGGTCAATGCACAGCCCTGCAGGTATAGTACTTAGCTGCTAAATAATTTTTGGACCCTAATAAACCTCATGAAGTTGAAGGCATGAGTAGTTCTATGACTGAATGCACCATTACTTCCAATAATCTTTCATCCTCCTCAGCTCACTTCATCTACAATGTGACATATTTAGGGATCTAATGATCCAAATGTGCCTCTATAGCTGCTCATCCGCAGGGGATGCCTGCTTCCTGTTCTGAAGGGGTACTGACCACTGCCCCAACCTCCCACACCTCCCCACCAGAAGCAGCCTTAACAACACCAGTTCCGAAAGAACATGGCTGCACAAACTAATTCTGCTTCTCAGGGGCATAGTCTCAGACTCTACCAGCCCAACAAGGATGGCAATCTGACTTATGGAAGTAATATTGGGGGTCACTCAACATCTCTGAAGTCCCAGTACCACAGGACGTATATTCTCAGCAAGGAAAGAAATACTGACAGAACATCATGATCCAAGTTGACATTTAGTTGATGCTGACCTAAACTCAGCCAGGGAGAAGAGATAGAGCCCAGTAATCTGAAGACTCCCTCTCTGTCCCCAACAGCACTTTGATCTATGGAGCCCCAGCAGAAAGAATGGAGAGAGAAGCACTCCCATTTCTTCAGTGACTAGAGCGAGAGGGGTATGAGCAAAGATGTACTCTTTGCACAAGCATTTTTGTTTTAAGGTCCTCAACAGCCTCTGGAACACAGGCTTAACTCCATTTTAGTTCCACTTGTGGGTTTACTACAGCCCCCATTGCCTGGATAACTCCAGTGAGGAGTGGGGAAGGGAAAGTGGAAGAGACACCAATAGAAAGAGCTGCATAGCAGATGAGAGCTCATTTCTATAATTCTGCGCCTCTTGAAAAAATGTTCTGGTGTGTAAAAATGACAGGCTGAGTAGTATCCTGAATACATCATCTTAATGTGCAGCCATGGTGGGTAACCTGCTAGGTTGTGCAGTTCAGGTGGTCACAGATATAGGGCCAGATCTTCAGCTGATGTACATCAACGTAGCGCCACTGAAGTCAATAGAGCTCAACTTACTGACAGATTCTGTTTGGATTGAGCCTTTAGTGATTACTCATTTTTAAGTCTATAGATTCATTGCTAAGTGCCAGATTTCAATAAAACTATGTCAAATTCAGGTTTGTTTTTTCTGGTCTTAACAGTCAGAATTGTTCCATTCTTTGCACATTTGTCAGCATGAAAGAGTAAGCAATATTTCACAGCTTTATTCCATTAGAAAGCACTTTTGAAAAAAAGTCAGGACTGCAAAAAGCCCATCTCATTAGTATTGTAAAATGTTAATGCAATATCTTTTTCTGTTCTGATGAATATGCTGGCAACTGGCTTTGAAGCCTGCACTTTAACGTCAATTGGCATGAAAAAAAAAATCATACTAGGATAGAGAGAGTCTGATTTAAAAAAAAATATTCATAACAATTCACTTATTTAGAAGTTTCTGAATGACCACAATTACTTATCCCGACATCACAATGTAACTTAATTCTGAGAAATTCTATGTAAGAAACAGATATATAAACAATTCAGGAATTTCATTTCTACTTCCACACCCTGACGTTAACACTGTACTATAAAATTCTAGAAGCGTTTATATCTCTACTGTATATCATTTACATAAAACAAAATGGGTAGGCCGCACTCTTTACATTCTCTCTCTAAAATGGTTTGATGGATCAGTCCAAGAAAACTAATTGGTCTAGTTAAACTGGATTTACAATTGACAAGGCACTTCAGCTCTTACCTCCATTGTGGGTGGATCCTTTCTTCTTTTTCTAATCCAAGCTGCAAAACATATTAAAATATTTCAAAGAAGGGAAATATTTCTTACACCTCAGAGATATTATGAATTCACAAAAGGCACAGCAACAATTTGCAGGAAACCATAACACCAAATTCCCCCAAAATACAGTATTTAATTTTTAAGCAGTTATTTGCCCTTGCCCAAAACCCCAGTTGGTAAAATTCACACTTTCAGTTTAGAGAGCATGAATAAGGCCTATGCACTACTTAAATCTTCAAAGAAGGGCTCAAGCCTTTTGTGAAGCTCTCTGCACAACGGTGAATTTCACCCAGAGAAAACAACAAAACGACTCTCCTGCAATGGGCATGATCAATAGCTTTACACCACTTTGGAGAGAGGATTCCTGGATATGACTAAAGTGTTAAAGTCCAAAAATGTTTAAATTACTCATGAAAATGTGACAAATAGGATGTATGGTGGGATTCTGAAACCCTTATGCTGAGGTAGTACCCTTGCTCTACAAATAGTCCAACTGGTGAGTACAAGTAGCAGATGTCACGATTACAGGGCTAGCTGCACTTCCAACCCCCCTCTGGTCTCTCTGACCACATCCCCTGAGGTATCAGGCTTTGTGCCTTCAACTCTCCTGCGGTGAAATCACATGATTCTCCCTGGGGTGCAGAATCCTGCACATCAACCATATTTATCCAAACAGGTATGCCTGGGTTCGGTACCTACAGTTCTTCCCTGAAGGAACTTGTGACCAGTGGATTACTGTGACTCAAAATAGCCTTCTTAAAACAAAATATTGTTTATTTTTAACCATTGGAACAAAGCATAACATAAGATAAGTTGTTTTTTTAAAAAAAACTTTTTAAGGACTACGTGCAAGCCTATCTTACCTGAAGTCCTACCATCCTTAACATGAAGACCTAGTATATCCAACTTCGCAGACACCCCAACCTCTGGAATCTGAGGGTATGTGTACACTACAATTAATCACCCCTGGCTGGCCTGGGTCAGCCCTGACTCAGGCTCGTGGGGCTAAGGCTTTGGGGCTGTTTAATTGCAGTGTAGACGTTCAGGCTCAGGCTGGAGCCCAGGCCCCTCTCACGTGGGAGAGGGTCTCCAAACGGCTACACTGCAATTAAACCACCCTGTAGTGACTCAGCTGACATAGTCTGCAGATGTTTCATTGCAGTGTAGACATACAACATACTTGAGAGACTTGTCTTTAAAGGTAGACAAAGCTCTTTGTTCTCTCAGCTCACATGCTTGGACCTGATGCCCAAAACCAGTTTGGTGTGCTCTACAGGGGCCAACCTAGAGCATAAAAGGAAAAGGCCCGTGCATTGTCTCAGGTGTTTTGTAACAATTCCCAAGAGTTTGTTGAGGGATGTCTTATCTCGAGTCATGTTTGTTTCCCAATAGTCCTGTTGATTTAATCCAATGTAGTCATTCAGTAAATATTCCAATAACCAGGTCAAAATACAGTATTCAGTATGGGGTTGCACAATTCATAGCTTCTGTAGGCCAAGTGCATTGCACCCAACAGGAGCTCCTTGCATCAATCCAGTCCCTCCCACAAACTCCCTGTATGCCACCCTCCCATCCCTCTCAGAGACTCCCTGCAACTCCCCCCAACCATCCCATGCCTAGAGCTCTGTGTGTCCCCCTCATTCCCCCCTCTGCCACATGCCAGTGGTTTTGTGTTTCCTTCTCCCCATACCATTGTGCCCCATTCCCTTCCACAGCAGGGGCTGTGAGGCAACCCTATTCCTCTCTTCCACCCCTGGCAGGGACCCTGTATGTGCCCCATTCTCCCTCTACCAATGCTGAAGTTTCTGTGTGGCCCCCTCTTACCAGGCTCCTGCATAGTCTCCCCCTTGCAAAGGTTGTTGTGTGCCCCCCATACCACGGCAGGGTCTGGGTTCCCTCCATTCCCATTCCTCCTCACCAGGTCCCTGCCACCCCAAAGTCCCTGCTTTCCACTCCCTAGCTCCATTCCACCAAACCTAGGTCCCTCTTACCCCAACCACCCAGTTCCTCCCTGAGCCATACAGTAAGTCCCCTAGAAAGCATATAGATGTAATGCTTCCTCTACATGCTAAATGTAGTTTCTGGTTTCCCCAATGACACACTTCCTGCTGGGGCAGAAACAAAAGAAGTCCAGGGCAAGGCAGCCATAGGCTGCAGCCTCACAGAGCAGTAGGAAGTTTTGTTACCTCTTTTCTGTGCATAGTAAAGGGTCGATCTCGACACCACTCTGCTAATCAGGCAGATATTACATGGTACCAGGTGTGGAAGGCACACTATGCTGGAAGACCCAGTGAGAGTTCACATTGCAAAGGCTACTCCAGAGCCCATGGAACTGCAAGTAATTTCCCACTAGCCCTAAGAATCAGGGAAAGTTCTGCTTATGCTTGGAAAAGGTTCAGACAGCAATTTGAACGGTATATGAAAGCTACAGGGGCAAATAAACCAGAGAATAAGCAAAAGATTGTACGGTAGCAGGTTCAGAAGCCCTAAATGTACACAATGCATTCTATACAGATGGCGGTGGTGGAAAAGAAAGCTTGAAGAAATAATGAAAGTGTTTGAGGATCATTGTGTCCCTAGGGGAAAAAAAACATTACTTATGAGAGATATATGTTCAGGATGAGAACACAGAATGAAGGGGAAACAATAGAGGAGTCTGTCAGGCTTAGAACTAAAAAGTCAGTGTTGTAATATTAAAAAGCTCTCATTAAAGATCAGATTGTCCTGTGATGTAACAGTTACTAGGCAATGGACCTGATGCTAGAAAGGGCACTATGTACATACCAAGCAGCAGAACAAACAGAAACACAAATAAAAAGCTTACAGATAGGCACAGAGCTCATGACAAATTACTATAGCTAAACCAACAAGGGAAAAGCTCACAGAAATTGGCCAAAGACAGAAACATGGAAAGCAGAAAACAAATCCAGTGATGTAATATTCTATGATTTTATGTAGCAATGAAATGCCCAGCATTCAGACAAGTAGGTAGAAACTGCAGTAAACCCAACCATTATGCTAAAATGTGCAGAGAAAGCAGTAAAGCGCACGGGATTCCTCAAGTGAACAGGAAGAGCTGCTCTTAAGACAATAATAGAGGAGTCAGAAAACTCAAAAGACTGGGTAATTAAAAAGTGCACAAATGGCTGGCACATATGTGACGTCCAAGACAGACATTGGGGCACATGTAAATGGAATAACAGGAAATGAAAGAGAAATGTAAGGAGCACATGAAAGTGGAAAAGTCAAAAAAGTGTTTGAAAGACTATTCTGAAGGAACAATTCCAGTGGTGGGTGAGTGCACACTGACACTTAAATGTAATGGGAAAATGATAAAACAAGAATTTGTGGTCATACACACAGGAAAACAAACAGTGTCTTGGGCCTTCCCACATGTAAGGTGCTTGATCTTAAGAGGATGTATGCCAGAAAGACAACATAGAAACAGCTATGAACATTTTAATCATTTCATATGACGATTTATTCACAGGAGATGAGTGTTTTCCAGTAATATATAAGATACAGTAAAGAGAAGTTGCAGAAGCTGTGGTACACACTACACAACATGTTCCTCAAGCCTTAAGAAAGAGGCTAGATGAACAGCCGCAAACCAAATGGTATCATCTGGAGAATAGAAGAACGTACAACCCAAGTTTACACTTTAGTAACTGTACAGAAAAAAGGAAGGGGACTACGACTGTTTATGGACTGACCCTCAGGCATTGAACTAAAATCTAAGGGGACACTTCCACTTACCCACAAGAAATGAACTGTTGTCCCAGATGGCAGGAGCCAAATTCTTCAGCAAATTAGATGCATCAGCTGGATTTTGGCAGATCTCTTGGACACTGAGAGCTCGAAGATCTGCACTTTCAACACACCATTTGGCAGATACTGCTTCCTAAGACTGCTTTTCAGAATATATTCAGCTCCAAAAGTATTTCACCATGCAACAAGCCAGATGCTAGAGGGCATAGCAGGCACGAAAGGCTACATCAATGACATAATTTGGAGCAGCACTGCCACTGAACATCAGGAAATACCAAACAGTTCTGGAAATTGCGAGCGCTAACCTTAATGTGACCAAATGTCAATTTCAAACAATGGGAATAATATACTTGGGAGAGAGACGCACCTCAAAAAGAATTTTGCCTGATGAATCAAAGATTAAGGCAGTACTGAACATGTTGAGATCTGAAGATAAAAAGGGGATTCAAATGTTGCTAGGCATGTTGAATTATGTCAGCAAATTCATACTTAACTATACAGCTTGTACAACTTATCTAAGCTATCTCCCTCACAAGATCACTGTGATGGGGCGCACTCGCCTCTCATGAGCACTTCCTGTCAGCTAGGCATGAACCCGCATTATCTCTCTGCTCGCGGTGCCCCCTGTCAGCCGCCTGAATCAGATGAGTCTTCAATGGCTCAGCCCTCCAGCTAAGTCACACAATGTCTAAAGTGGATGAATCCCTTCCGGGAAAAAAAAAGGTCCAAAAAGGACTATCACTGTGTCCTTGTTGGTATCTGTGGCCCCCCTCTGGGCTAGCTAGTAAGTCTGACCTGCCTTGGTATGGAGCAATGCCCCCAGGGCTTTCTCCCAGGAGACTCTTTGCCTTTGCTCTCCAGCCAGGTCACTCCTTCAAGTGCAGTCCCATTCTGGAGTAACAAAGTCCAACAAATGATTGGCTCTCTGCAGGATCTTCATCCCCATCCCTGAGCCCTTTAAATACCAGCGCTGTGCTTGGGCTTCTAAATTAAACTTGTCCCCTTCTTGGGGCTTTGGCCAATATGCTAGTGGTTGGTAGAGGGGCACCCAGGCCTGCCCACTATTCCAGGTCCGAACCCAGGGACCTTATAAACAGCAGCTATGTACTGATTCCATTAATAGTTGCTCCTGCTGCATTCCCTGGGCTGCTTCCTACACAGCCCCTTCCTCTTCACCCTTACTTTAGGGCTATTCCCTGGGTCACTTCCCACGTAACCACTTTCTCTTCACACTTACCTCAGGGCTGAAGTTCTCCACTCCTCTTCTTCCTCCCCGAATGCCAATGCCATCAGAACCCATCTTCTGGTTCTCCCTTGAGCTCCAGTAAAGAGGACGCTTTCTTACTCCTCTGGTCCGAGACAGGAATTAACCTGCTCAGGCCCTGCACCTCCTTTTATTTGAGCCTGCTGCGCTCTGATTGGGTGCTTCTCTGCAATCTCTGTAGGCAAGCCTAGAGGACCCACCTTCATTGGGGTGAGCTGTGGTAGGACCACAAGGCCTCCAGCAGGGGGCCTCAACGGGTCTGGTACACCCTGTCTCCGTCATCAAATGGGTATGGATGCCAGAGCATAAGAGAGAGTTCAATGATTTAAAGCACATTCTGACATCAGCTTCAGTGCTGCAATATTTTGACTCACTGTAGGACATCAAATTCTCTACAGATGCATTGAAAGAAGGGCTTGAAGCTGTACTATTACCATGTCATCAAACTGATTGGTTGCCAGTCTCATATGCAATTAGGGCTATGACAGCAACAGAGATGTATGCACAAACTGAAAAAGAAACGCTAGGTATGGTGTATAAATGTCAACTCCTATGGAAGAAGCTTCAAAGCAGAAACTGATCACAAACCATTGATTGCACTACACAAAAGGGGACTTGAAGAAGCATCACTAAGAATACAGTGACTACTTTTGAAAATACAGAAGTATGAATTCATAGATTCCAAGGCCAGAAGGAACCTTAGTGATCATCTAGTCTGACTTCTGGTAGAACACAGGCCATAGAACTTCCCCAAAATAATTCCTAGAGCATATATTTAAAATCAAGAATGGATGTTTTTCTAAAAATTGTCTGTGATGAAGAATTCACCATGACCCTTGGTAAACTGCTCCAATGATTAATTACTGTCACTGTTAAAATGTACACCTTATTTCCAGTCTGAAGTGGTCTAGCTTCAACTTCGAGCCCCTGGAGTGTTAAGCAAAACAGATGGATCTCCTTTAGTCTATCACTATCAGGAATCCTTTAATCATTCTCGTGTCTCTTCTCTGAACCCTCTCCAATGTATTAACATCCTCCTTGAATGGTGGGCACCAGAACTGGACACATTATTCCAGCAGCAGTCACACCGGTGCCAAATACAGAGGTAAAATAACCTCTCTAATCCTAGTCAGGATTCCCTTGCTCATGCATCTCAAGATTGCATTAACTTTTTTGGTCACAGTGTCACACTGGGAGCTCATGATCAGCTGATTAGCCATCACGACCCCCAAATCTTTTTCAGAGTCACTGCTTCTCAGGAGAGAATCCCTCATCTTGTAAGTATGCCCTACATCCTTTGTTCCTAGACGTACACATTTATATTTAGCCTATTAAAATGCATATTTTGTTCACACCCAGTTTACCAAGCAATCCAGATCACTCAATCAGTGACCAATCCTTTTAATTATCACTCCCCAATTTTTGGGTCATCTGCAAACTTTATCAGTGATGGTCTGTAGCAGACACCAACTAATACTCCTCTTGTGCTTTATCTGTTAAGACATTGACCCATAAGCATTCAATACTTTTTTTTTTTTTTTTGAGTTATCAGTGACTTGGAAACAAGTATTGTCATGTTTTACATACTGTGTCACTACCTCTCCTCTCTTGCCTACTTGATCCTTCCTAAATAGGTTATAACCATTGATTTTAACTTTATAATTGTGCAAATCATCCCACCACATTTGAGTAATACCAATTAGACCACATTTATATTTATAAATGAGCAATTCCAATTCCTCATTTGTTACACAGGCTCCTAGTGTTGGTGTATAGGATAATCAAGAATTTCTTCTCTTCATGTCCTTTGATTCCTTGATTACTTTTGTTCTCAGCGTTATTACTTTGACTACCTCCTGATTACTCTAAACAGACTGTCCCCAAGGAGATTGGTCCCTCTTCTAATTAGGTGGAGGCCATCCAAACTACACAGTCCCCGCTCCCCACAGCAAAGTTGACCAATGTTCCACAAAACCGAAACCCCTTACCCTACACCAATTTTAGCCAGTGGTTCACTTCTAGAATCTTTTACCTTCTATCTTTCTTTGCTCATGGGACAGGAAGGGTCTCAGAAGATCGTTTGGACATTCTTCTTCAGCACACTTCTGAGTTCCCTGAAGTCATCTGCTATCTGCAAGATATCCCACGCTGCAGTATCATTAGAGCCAATATGAACCACTGAATCCTTGCCCAATGACTTGATAAGTCCTAAGATTGGACAGACTTCTGGTGTCGTGGCTCCGGAAAGCAGCATACTGTTCTCATAGACTTTAAGACTTTAAGGTCAGAAGGGACCATTATGATGTTCTAGTCTGACCTTCTGCACAATACAGGCCACAGAATCTCACCCATTCCTATAACAAACCCCTGACCTATGTCTGAGCTATTGAAGTCTTCAACTTGTGGTTTAAAGACTTCAAAGTGCAGAGAATCCTCCAGAAAGTGACCTGTGCCCCATGCTGCAGAGGAAGGCGAAAAACCCCCAGGGTCTCTGCCAATCTGCCCTGGAAGAAAATTCCTTCCTGACTCCAAATATGGTGATCAGCTAAACCCTGAGCATGGGGGCAGGACTCACCAGCCAGACACCCAGGAAAGAATTCTCTATAGTAACTCAGATCCCACCCTGTCTAGTGTCCCATCACAGGCCATTGGGCATATTTACTGCTAATAGTCAAAGATCAATTAATTGCCAAAATTAGGCTATCCCATCATTCCATCCCTTCCATAAACTTATCAAGCTTAGTCTTGAAACCAAATATGTCTTTTGCCTCCACTGCTCCCCTTGGAAGGCTATTCCAGAACTTCACCCCTCTGATGGTTAGAAACCTTCGTCTAATTTCAGTGTCCACACTTGATGGCCGGTTTATATCCATTTGTTCTTGTGTCCACATTGGTACTAAGTTTAAATAATTCCTCTCCCTCCCTGGTATTTATCCCTCTGATATATTTATAGAGAGCAATCGTATCTCCCCTCAGCCTTCTTTTGGTTAATCTAAACAAGCCAAACTCTTTGAGTCTCCTTTCATAAGACAGGTTTTCCATTCCTTGGATCATCCTAGTAGCCCTTCTCTGTACCTGTTCCAGTTTGAATTCATCCTTCTTAAAGATGGGAGACCAGAACTGCACACAATATTCCAGATGAGGTCTCACCAGTGCCTTGTATAACAGTACTAACACCTCCTTATCTCTATTGGAAATACCTTGCCCGATGCATCCCAAGACCGCATTAGCTTTTTTCACAGCCATATCACATTGGCGGCTCATAGTCATCCTGTGATCAGCCAATACTCCGAGGTCCTTCTCCTCCTCTGTTACTTCCAAGTGATGTGTCCCCAATTTATAACAAAAATTCTTGTTATTAATCCCTAAATGCATGACCTTGCACTTTTCACTATTCAGTTTCATCCTATTACTATTACTCCAGTTTACAAAGTCATCCAGATCTTCCTTTAGAATATCCTGGTCCCTCTCTGTATTGGCAATACCTCCCAGCTTCATGTCATCCGCAAACTTTATTAGCACATTCCCACTTTTTGTGCCAAGGTAAGTAATAAAAAGATTAAATAAGATTGGTCCCAAAACTGATCCCTGAGGAACTCCACTAGTAACCTCCTTCCAGCCTGATAGTTCACCTTTCAGTATGACCCATTGTAGTCTCCCCTTTAACCAGTTCCTTATCCACCTTTCAATTTTCATATTGATCCCCATCTTTTCCAATTTAGCTAATAATTCCCCATGTGGAACCGTATCAAATGCCTTACTGAAATAGAGGTAAATTAGATCCACTGCCTTTCCTTTATCTAAAAAATCTGTTACCTTCACAAAGAAGGAGATCAGGTTGGTTTGGCACGATCTACCTTTTGTAAAACTGAAGGGTTAAAATCCATGTGCTGTTTATGTAACAACTTGGTATATGGATTGTGTGAGCTCTTTTATAGGCCCGAAGTCCAGAGTTTGGTCAAAAGACCAGAGGCCTAGCAAATAGTGATCAGCTAAGAGAAGCAGAATAAACGAAGATAACCTTGCTTGCTAAGACAGGCCTGGTCAGCAAAACTGCCAGATGTTGGAGCAATAACTGAATATTGTGTCTTATGCAAAGTTGCAAATAGAAAAAAGCAGCCCTATTTCTGTTGTGTTAGTTTCTTCTGTAGAGAGATGTTCTTCCCACACTCCAACCTTGAGTTCATGAAGGGCTGGAACATGTCAGTATAAGATATGGCCTCCTCCCACCTCCCTTTCCCAGGGACCAATGCCTGCCTTAAAACACAAAGGAGACCACCTTTATTGTCATATACTTTCACTGTTTCTTTGCTTTATCCCCTAGGAATGTACCCGTTGGACAATCAAAGGAGCTACTTCATTCCTACGGACCCCAAATCAGAATTCAACATCTGTATTTTATGCTAATACATTTCATTAAAGTACTAATTAAATGTTAACTTGTTAACTTAAAACCATGGGCGGAGACATTATGTAACCTTTAACCATTGGCTACTGTGCTATCTTGTCTTGCTGCTAGAATCTATCTGGGGGTGTTGGACTGCCTACCACGTCACTTTCCCCCGCCCATGGAAAATCCATATATTCCATTGTAATCAATTAATTGACATGGTCTCTGAGCCTAATAAGCAAGATGGCACTTCCCCAGTGCTGTGCGTAATAAACTCCTATGCTTGACCTCTACACGGTGTGGATTTATGTTCCTTCAAAAACCATGTTGTATTTTGTCCCAATTACCATTGACCTCAATGTCCTTAACTACTTTCTCCTTCAAAACTTTTTCCAAGACCTTGCATACTACAGATGTCAAACTGACAGGCCTATAGTTACTTAGATCACCTTTTCCCCTTTCTTAAAAATAAGAACTATGTTAGCAATTCTCCAGTCATACAGTACAACCCCTGAGTTTACAGATTCATTAAAAATTCTTACTAATGGGCTTGCAATTTCATGTGCCAGTTCATTTAATATTCTTGAATGAAGATTATATAGGTCCCCCGATTTAGTCCCATTAAGCTGTTCGAGTTTGGCTTCTACCTCGGATGTGGTAATATCTACCTCCATATCTCCATTCCCATTTGTCATCCTACCATTATCCCTAAGCTCCTCATTAAAGACTGAGGCAAAGTATTTGTTTAGATATTGGGCCATGCCTAAATTATCCTTAACCTCCACTCCATCCTCAGTGTTTAACGGTCCCACTTCTTTCTTTGTTTTCTTCTTATTTATATGGCTATAGAACTTTTTACTATTGGTTTTAATTTCCTTTGCAAGGTCCAACTCTACATGGCTTTTGGCCTGTCTCACTTTATCCCTACATGTTCTGACCTCAATAAGGTAGCTTTCCTTGCTGATCCCTCCCATCCTCCACTCCTTGTAGGCTTTCTGCTTTTTCTTAATCACCTCTCTGAGATGCTTGCTCATCCAGCTTGGTCTACAACTCCTGCCTATGAGTTTTTTCCCCCCTTTCTTGGGATGCAGGCTTCTGATAGTTTCTGCAACCTGGACTTGAAGTAAATCCAGGTCTCCTCCGCCTTTACATCCACAAGTTCTTCAGTCCAATCCACTTCCCTAACTAATTTCCTTAATTTTTTAAAGTTAGCCCTTTTGAAATAAAAAACCCTAGTCACAGATCTATTTTTGTTCATCCTTCCATTTAGTTTGAACTGAATTAGCTCATGATCGCTCAAACCAAGGTTGTCCCCTACAACCATTTATTCTATGATGTCCTCACTATTCACCAAAACCAAATCTGAAATGGCATCCCCTCTTGTTGGTTCAGCAACTACTTGGTGAAGGAATCCATCAGCTATGGCATCCAGGAAAATCTGAGTCCTATTATTACTACTAGCACTTGTCCTCCAGTCTATATCTGGGAAGTTAAAGTCTCCCGTGATCACACAATTCCCATTAGTATTTACTTCATTAAAAACATTATAGGGGTCTCTATCCATATCCAAATCGGATCCCGGCGCTCTATAGCACACCCCAAGCACTATTCCAGGGGAGGCTCTAGTAGCTTTCTTCCCCAGTGTGATTTTTGCCCAGACATACTCTGTCTTATCCATTCCATCACTTCTTATTTCTTTACAGTCTACCTCATCATTGATATACAATGCTACTTCACCACCTTTGCCTTTATTTCTACCTTTCCTAAACAGCACATACCCTTCAATACCTTTACTCCAGTCATGACTATTATTCCACCATGTTTCTGTTATCCCTATAATGCTTGGTTTCACTTCCTGCACCAATAGCTCTCGTTCCTCCATTTTGTTACCTAGGCTTCTCGCATTAGTGTACAAACTTCTTAATTTTTGCTGTTTGGCTTCGCTCACATTCTTTACCTGATTAGGCACAGACATTCTACCGCCAGTATCATCTATTAGACCGGTATCTACACTATCTTTCCTCCTTATGTCCATTCTCCTACCCATGGCTGTATCCTTTCTTACTTCGTTTTCTTCCCTCTCAATATTAAAATCCGGCGTGGAGATTACCTGGACATCTCCCAACCATCTCCCCCAAATTCCTAGTTTAAAGCTCTCTTAATCAGTTGTACCAGCCTCCATCCTAGAAGTCCATTTCCCTCCCTACTCAGGTGAAGTCCATCCCGAGAGAACAGTCCTCAGTTCATGAATGCTTCCCAGTGGCCATACATCCCAAAGCCCTCCTTATAGCACCACTGCCTGAGCCATCTGTTGATCATCATAATCTTGTCACACCTTTGTTGCCCTTCTCTAGGAACAGACACAGTCCCACTGAAGATCACCTGAGCCTCAATTTCCTTAAGCGTCTTCCCCAGTCTGGCATAGTCTCCCTTGATACGTTCCAGCAAGAATCTAGCCGCATAATTTGTTCCCACATGAAGGACAATCAGTGGATTTTTTCACGCTCCTGTTAGGATCCTCTTTAGCCTCAGGTCCACATCCCGTATCTTAGCACCCAGCAGACAGCACACCCTTCTGTTCTCTGGATCAGCTCTGGTTACAGGCCTATCTATTCTTCTCAGTAAGGAGTCCCCAATCACCTGCCTTTTCCTGGTGATGGTGCGATTCTCCAGTCTATCCCCTGTTCCCTCTGGCTGCAAGTCCTCTCGATTCCTATTGTCCCTTGCAATCCTCCGCAACCCATCCCGTATCCTCCTGGGGCTCATATTTGGTGTTCTCTCCATTGACTCTTCCCCTCTTCCTAGGACTAGCTGCTCTTCTCTTCTTCCTTGCCCTCTCACTTCAGTGACCACCTGCTGTGCCCCTTCTTCATTTTCCAACTCCGAAAACCTGTTCCTGAGCTCTATTTCTCCTTCACTAGCCCGTCTTTTCCTCTGGCTGGTTCTCTTAGTCACATGCTTCCACTGTCCACTTTCCTCACTCAGCAGTCTCTCAGAGTTCTTTGGTCCTGCTTCTATCTGCAAGTCTGAGATTCTCCCTTCAGCCTCCTCATGTCTTTGCTCCATCATCCGCTCGAACCCCCTTCTAAACTCAACCAGAGTTTCCACCTGCATCTCCAATCCTCAGATCTTTTCTTCCATCCGCTCTATCAGGCAGCGCTTCATGCAGACAAAACTCTTTTCAGGTACCCCCTCCAGGATCACGTACATGCCGCAGCTTCCACATCCAGTCATCTTCATTGTGTCTTCCACTGCTTGGGTCACTACCACTGCTGCCTCTCTATCTGTCATAGCCTTCTCACCTACGTCCTGCTAGTCTGAGAAACACAAACCAAAACACCACCACCCACAGCAACACAAACCCCCAGCGAGCACCAAAACACTGCCAGAACACCACACACTCCCTTCACTAGCCTGGCTCTCTTAGTCTTCCCCTCAAACTCCCCTTGCAAACTCCCACTCAAACTCCCCTGTTTATAGCTCTGTTTGCTGGCTCCTGTGCTGCTGCAGCTGTTTAAGCTGTAGCTGTTCTGTTGTCCATTTGCCTCTTGCAGAATGTTCTTTCTACTCTTCTGAGTATTGAATCTTCAACATGCGTAGTCTGTCTTCCTTGGATGACTGGAGAACTCTTTGTGGGCAAGCTTGATTTTCTTACAGGTTGAGCTGATCTGCCATCCACTTGTGTCCCCCATAGATTTCTTTGTTCCCTTCAACCTGCTGGATTGTGAGAAGTACCTTGCAAAGTTTCCATGTTCAGGACTTGGTATTGATTTGAAACTTCTAGTTATATGGAATGCCACCAGAGGGAAGAAGACCAGGAGGGAACAGCCTGACCATCCTCATCTATCTCCAGCTGTGTAGAATGCCACAATGACTTCTTGCCTCTGGTGGTTATGAACTACCAGGCTTCCTCTCTGACTTCCTCAGTCTCCAATTCCTTGGTAGCCAGCTCCTTTGTTCCTGGAACCTGGGGTACTGGGTGGTGTTTTTCCAACCTGGCAGTCCAGGAACTCCTCAGCTTCTCTGATTCTCAGTAGCATCTCAACTTGCCCCTCCAATCCAAGAGTCTTTTTCCCCAGTACAGTCACGAATTTCCACTTCATGCACATGAAATCCCTTCTGTCCTCAGGTAAGAAAAACAACATGGCACTTCTGCTGCAGGTCATCCCCACTGTTCTATTGCTGGCCATCTTGATATCACATGTAGTGCTGAACCTGAAAGCAAAGCCTCTCACCCTGCCCTTCTAAACTCCCTTGGAAACTCCCTTGTTAGCTGCCTCTTTGCAGCTCTCGGATTTGCCTAACAAGTGACTTTTTATACTAAGTCTACCCTGCTTAATTCAGCTCTGCCCCTCATCATTAGGGAGCAATTAACCAGTCAGAGACTTCGAACAGGTGGGATGATGAAAGTGTCAAGGGCTAGAGTCTCATAGCAGTCCTGCACAGTGAAATCCTGCAAGTAGTGATAAGCTGTAAGTACAGGAGGAAAAAAATGCAACACTTCCTACCTGCCTATTCCCTCAATAAAAGTCAGCTTTTAGTGATCTCAGAAGTGCTCTTAAAGGGGACACAGATCATGGTTCCCACGATGAGAAAGAAAATATTGGAAAGAATACACAAAGGGCAGCTGAGAATGACCAAATCAAAGAGGAGAGCTAGAGAAATTGTATTCTGGTCACTAGTGACATTGAAGAAATGGCGAACAGGTGAGGAATATATCAGAACTACAGAGATTCCCAGCAGAAAGAACCAATGGTATCATATGAAAAAATGCTCAATTCCATGGAATAAAGTTAGAATTGATATGTTCAGTTTGAAAAGACATGACCACCTGGTTACAATGGACTACTTTACTAATTTCCCAGAAGTAATCATATTTGAAGATACCACTGCAGCAACAGGCGCATTAAATTTGTATTTGTACATCGTGAAATTTCAAGAACAGTAATAACTGACAAAGAGATAACCGTTCAAGAATAGGGCATTCCTGGATACTATATCTCCATCTACCCCAATTCCCTGCTTGTCTCATCATCACCATCCCCCTATTACTCTGCAAGGTCCCTGCTTTGTTTCCCCCACCCCAATTCTGGGTTTCAGCTTCCCACCCCCAAGCATCAAGTCCACTCCCTACCAGGTCCACCCTCCTCCCCCGCACCACCACCATCCTTCAGTCCTCTCTAGGTCCCTGCTTTCTTCTTCTTGTACCGTCACTCCCTACCATCTCTCCACCCGGTTCCGTGCTCCACCTGCACATGCACACGCTCCCTGTAAGGCTTTCTTACTTTTGTTAGTGTGCAGGATACAATGTCCACACTCAAGTTAAACTGCTGCTTCTAATATGTATACACAGCAGCAAGGGGCAGTAATTGAGATTTCTCTGCCTGCAGTACCAGAAAATCTGGGGGCCCTGATTTTCCTGTGAATCAGGTTTTTCCAGTGGTCCGATTTCCACCAATCTCAACAGGTTTTTGCCCATTGATTTCTGGAACATTCCCAGAAATTTTGGTATTGATCAGATGAGCTGTTCCAAAGTTACTGCATTAAAGACAAATGCCATCAAGTTCCATGTTAGACCTCACTTCACTTGGCTAATGAATTATTAAAGACCACTTGAAATCCATCACAGATACCACACAAATGTATATCTCTGGTACTGTCCATATACACATCAATATTTGTCAGCATTTAGAAGCACCAGTGCACTAGCATTTAGCTTATTTGAGCTTCCAATGTACAGAAATGAGGAGTGTATGACTGGTACATCCTGCAAATATTCTCTCTCTCCCACTATAATTTTTCAAATGAATAAGCAGCAGAAACGCAAGCAGCCAGTAGTGAGCATCAGGACAACCAGTTCCACATACACATATATAACATAGGAGAACATTTTGTCTCTGTAGAATAAAGACATTTGCTACTGTGTTTGAAAATTAGAGTAAAAGTGACATTCAATGAAATATGTTAAAAAATTCACAGTATGAATTGTGGGCGTCTAAAAATTCCAAGATGGTTTGTGGAGCACTTCATAACAATCTTTACCATTTCTAATACAGTACTATTTTACATTCACATAGCACTTCCATAGAAAGATCAAGAGCACTCTGTAAGCTGCGTAGATAGAAATTATTTCACTTCACCACTGAAATTAAACATGGCAGCCAATCTGCTCCAGCAACACCATGGAATAGTTGTTAGGAAGAACTAGTCTCCAATTAAAATGAGAGCAGTATTATGAAGATAGGCAAAATGAAATGACCCAATCTGGAATTTAGCCAGGACTCCAAAGTTAATAGCCTTAACTCAAGGCTACTACTAAGGTATCTAATGTAGAGTGGCCAGGTGCCTGGTTTTCAGCTGGAAAGTCTGGTCGAAAAGGGGACCTGACAGTGTCCAGTCACTGCGAGCAGGGGAGATGGGGAGGCACTGGGTCATCACCTGCTCCAGCCCCTTCTCAGCTGGGGCTGCCTCCTACCTTTGTCGGGCAGCTGCAGCTCCCAGTCCCAGCTCCACAGGAAAGTCCCTCCTGATCCAGGTGGGGGGTTGGGGTTGGGAGGGAAAAAGCAGCGAGCAATGGGGAGAGGGGGAATAGGTGGGAGGCTCCACACGCTGCCCCCGAATGCCAGGTCTGCAGCTCCCATTGGCTGGGAACGCGGTCAATGGGAGCTGTGGGGGCGGCGCCTGCAGATGGGGCGTTGCATGGAGCCACCTGGCTGCCCCAGCGCCTAGGACCCAGAGGAACATGCCAGCCACTTCTGCCTGAGGTCAGCACTGCCCGGAGTCCCCACCCCCAGCCCTGGCCCCACTCCAGAGCCCGCATCCCCAGCCCAGAGCCTGTACCCCCTCCCACACCCCAACCCCCTGCCTCAGCCCAGTGAAAATGAGCAAGGGTGGAGAAAAGTGAACTAGAGAGAGGGGGGATGGAGTGAGCAGGGGCAGAGCCTTGGAGAAGGGACAGTGTTCGGTTTTCTACAGATAGAAAGTTGGCAACCCTAGGAAAGAGGCAAAGCAGCAGACATGTTAGAAGCACAATAAAAGGTGTGCAATGAACACGAAACAGGCAGGCAGGCAGCAGGAAAGCATGAAAAGAGAAGGCAGTTTTCACGTTTAATAAAGGGAGCAGTTTTTAAACTCACATCATATAGGTGATTATTTTCTACAGTCTCTCTCTCTCTCTATGAATGGTTTTATTACAGCACAGTCAGTTTGATTCCTCAATCCTCAACATTTATAACTTGCTTTCCATTTTGGGAAAATTGCTATTATTTTCTTAAAATGCTAGTATCTTCACAGCTGTATTTCAGCTTCAGCTTACCACCAATTCATGGTTCTGTACAAAATGATCTCTGAAATCATACCACGTGTAAGCTGCAGCTGCAAGTGATGGCAGAAATACAAGCAGTTCAGTGGTTGCCTTTCCCCTTCTGCCACCCTCCATTGCCAGCTTGGATTTTTAACCAATTATTTGATTAGAGATTTGCAGCTGAATGGAGTATTTTTATGAAGTGATATTTATTTGATTAATTGCCTCAGCTCAACACTCAACACACAGGCCATTGAAAGTATTTTAACTTTATCTTTAAATGTTAAATAAATTTTATGAGCAAAATATATATGAAGTGAGGAATATGTTCAAAATATTTTTACTCGTTAGAGATGATCCTCAGTTTGCCGCACCCATGGAGTGACAAAATGTCATCCCTCATTTATGAAGTTATTTCTCATATCAAACCTTCCATCATCAGATTACTCCCATTTACACACATAGATAACACATTTATGATGGTATGTATTTTTTCGCTCTCCACCTACAAATACAAAAAACAAAAAACCCCACACCTTTGAATTTATAGTTTTATAGGTAGTTCCACCCTTCTTTCCTTGGACTAAATGCCAGAACCACAAAATCTCACAGCTGAACCTTAAAAATAACTTGTTGATCCAAACACAACACTAGATACTACTTTTCCAAACAGTTACAGCTGAATTCAGTTCAGTATCTGTAATAAGCTACAGTAGAAAATCATACATTTGTGACAAGTGTTCGTTTACTGCTTGAGACAAGTGACTCCTGTGCAGCAGAGAACACCTCAAATGTTTTACAAGATGAACATTCCCCTCCACCCCTGAAACAAAGCCATCCTCTGAACTGACAGCCTTTAATATAGCTTTATCAGTCTTTCAAAAACAACTCCCAGATTTTCTAAAACACAGATCATTCTTTTATCTTTGGGAAGAAGGATTAGGAGATATTCACGTATTTTCCCCATTAGGTCCGGGATATTTTATTACATATGCAAAATTATGAAGTCTTCATAAGTTCAGGCAGTACAAGCAGTATTTTGTGCATCTGAAATGACACTGCCTGTGAACAAATGCTTATGCAAGCGTGAAACTTTACTCACATGAGTACAATTAGGCATGTACTTAAGTGTTTGCAAGATCAGAGCCATAATCCTGGACTATGATGAGAAAAAAACAGTAGCAGTTAAAGTAAAGTCTATATAAATAAATAATTAGCAATTATCTAATTTAACAAAAACCAACTGACTAAATCATGTAACTGAGATAGAAGTGATGTAGTATTTTATATTCTCTATCTGAACACACAGACACGCACCAAAATTGAGAGATGGAAAAGATCATTGAGTCCAGTGGTTTTCAATTTTTTTTTTCCATTTGTGGACCCCTAAAAAATTTCAAATGCAGGTGTGGACCTTTATAGAAATCTTATAAATAGTCTATGGATCCCAGGGGTTTGCGGACCCCACGTTGAAAACCACTGATCTAGTCCAGTGTTTTTCAAACTTTTTTTCTGGCGATCCAGTTGAAGAAAATTGTTTATGCCCACGACTCAACAGAGTTGGGGATGAGGAGTTTCGGGTGTGTGAGGGACTCAGGGCTGGGGAAGACGGTTGGGGTGCAGGGGTAAGGGCTGTGGGGTGCAGCCAGGAATGAGGAGTTCAGGGTGTGGAGGGGGCTCTGGGCTGGGGCAGGGGATTGGGGTGCAAGAGGGGGTCAGGACTCTGGGCTGGGGGTGCAGGCTTTGGGGTGGGGCCAAGGATGAGAGGTTTGGGGTGCAGGAAGGGGCTTCAGATTTGGGGGAGCTCACGGCTGGGGCAGGGGATTGGGGCATAGGGTTGGGGCACGGACTTACCTTGGGCACTTCCCAGTTAGCAAGGCAGCAGGGGTGCTAAAGCAAGCTTCCTGCCTGTCCTGGCACTGCAAACCGCGCTGCACCCTGGAAGCGACCAGCAGCAGGTCTGGCTCTAGGCAGAGGCACGCAAACGCCTCCATGTGGCTCTCGCCCACAGGCACCGCCACCGGCCAATGGAAGTGCAGAGCCAGTGCCCTGTGGCCCCCCCGCCTAGGAGCCGGACCTGCTGGCTGTTTCTGGGGTGCAGCGCGGTGTCAGAACAGATAGGGACTAGCCTGCCTTAGCCAGGCAGCACCAATGACGGGACTTTTAACGGCCTAATTGGCAGCGCTGACCAGAGCCGCTGTGACCCAGTGCCTTACATTCCGTGACCCAGTACTGGGTCGCGACCTGCAGTTTGAAAACCACTGATCTAGTCCATCCCCTTTGTACCTGCAATATACTCCTCTAGTGTTTTGTCCAATCCAGTTTTAAATGACTGAAGCAATGATATTTCTAGCACAGTTAAACATTATTGTTGAAGGGAATAAGTAAGGTAGGGCTTGTCTATACTTACCGCGCTGGTTCGGCGGCAGGCAATCGAACTTCTGGGTTCGATTTATCGCGTCTAGTCTGGACGCGATAAATCGAACTCAGAAGTGCTCCCCGTCGACTCCGGTAATCCTGCTCGCCGCGAGGAGTACGCGGAGTCGACGGGGGAGCCTGCCTGCCGGGTCTGGACGGGGGTAAGTTCGAACTAAGGTATGTCGACTTCAGCTACGTTATTCACGTAGCTGAAGTTGCGTACCTTAGTTCGATTTGGGGGTTTAGTGTAGACCAAGCCGTAGATGCTTTAATGCGTGCTATTGGAATGGTGCTCCTTTACTTTTTTAATTAAAAAAAAAAATGTGTCCAGTGAAGGCTACGTCCGGAAATATTTCCACACGGACATTCCCCTTTCTCTATCCCAACAAAGCAAAATACCTTCACACAACCAAGACACGTTAGGTCTAGCAAAGTGAAGGAGATGGTGATACAGGTCTGTGACCAAACCAGGAGGGTTTTTCTGAAAGCTTTTGAAAATGAATAGATTGCCTGCATTTCAAATTGTCTAATTATGTTGCTGTTGCTAATTATATCTATATGGTACTTTCTGCATTCTGTGCTCATTATTCTGCTATCTTTGTCCATGTGCAAATTTGCAAGATAACTGGACATTTCATACCTTGAGACCCTGGCATTCTTTATCAGTGCTCATTTGCATTCTCATTAGTATGCATGAGATTTTCATTGAACTTTAGTAACTCTTACTGGCACATAATGCACTGTAACAAGCGTAAAAGTGAGCATGCAAATTAAGACTCCCATTAATCACTAAATGTTACCAATCAAAAAAAAAAAAAAAAAAAAAAAACCACACCCCAAGAACTGGCAGGCAGTAAAATGCTGCATGAAGCATGCAGTTCCTTGAATCTCCACAGGCATTGAAAATGACTGATATCTTTTCAGGAGCACTGTTGACATGAGCTGAGGAGGTAACTGAGGTATTCTATCACTAGATCGTTAGGTGACCATTCAAAATTACAATTACAGAAAGGTTATCAGTTATCTGCATCCATGAGATACTGCCATAGAAAAAAAAAACCTATCATTTATTTTATTTTCTTATATAAAGGGGAAAGTGTACTATAACAGGAGAGCTTTATCTAATCACAAAGTTATCTGTGTTTATATTGTCAACACGGATTCTTTTAATACCAACATTAAATGAATTCAAAACAATAATACACGGGAAAATATACAATAAAGGCTTCATTTTGTAACAAAACTTGGCTCTAATTTGTGTGTATAGATAATTAATACTGAACTAAGGGGAATGGAGGGATTATGATTTTACTTTGTAATATCAAGCAAGTCTCAGTTTTACCTAGGGCTCGAAGGACATTCGAAACCTTTGTAAAAATCATAGCTTTGAGCAGCTGGGAGATTTAGTCCTAGGGAGCTTTTAAACTAAACCAAGAACTGCAGAAAAAGAAAATTGCAGAGGAACTCAGCAGGAGCAAAGCTTCAGCCTTGCAGAGTTATGTAACCCCTCAGGACTGAAACAAAGCCCCACTCCAGAATGTGGAAAAGTGATTTGCACTGTACATTTAGAAATATATTGATAACTGTGGAGACTATGGGAAATTTTAATGAAAATTATGTGACTCAGTTTACCCACTCACTGTTGTACTGCTACCCACTTGGTCTTTTTTCCAGAGACCTTCCTTGTGTTAAGCAGAGAGAGAGAGAGAGAGAGATGGATGCTTGAATGTGTGTCTTTAAAGGAGACCATCCTTAAGGATTATTAACAAGTGAAGAGGCTGGGTCCTGGCAGAACAAAGGGAACATCTGCAACCTAGATGAAGCCAGCTCTCTCAAGATTTCTAGAGAAGTAGAAAATCCCCAAAAGAGGATCAGAGAGACTGAGGTGTTGGTACAGCCCTTTAAAACCACAGAGGTGAGAAGTTTGGAAATTGGAACAAAGGGGCAGGCTTCTTTAGTGAGGGGAAAACCAAAGCTGAAGGAAATGAGCAGAAAGAACACTCCATGCTATGGAGGAGAAGTCATAAGCTGGAGGCATGAGGTTCAGCAGAGGGGACCTGGAACCATGAAAGGACAACCCAGTTCCCAAAGACCACTCATGAGGAAACTAAGGCAGGGAATTGTGCTTAGGTGTTTATTGTTTTGGCTAAATCTGTACGTCTCTAATGATGTCTAAGTAAAGAGCAATTGTTTTTAGAAATCCTTCTGCAGTATCAGTGTTTATTTGCTTCAACTATCACAGGGTCCTGGAAGAGTAAAGTATAAACCAGAGTGACCACAAGGGAGAGAGCGTGTTCTTAAGCTACTACTGGAAAGTCTTTGGGAAAGGGTGGAGGGAGGGACAGGTTTCAGCACTGGTCTTGTGGCCTGTCGGATCCCACTTTCAGAAAGGGAACCAGACAGAGAGTCAGTGCCCAGGAAGTGTGCCAGAAAGGCCAGAACCAGAGACAGTGGCTGGAGCCTGCCCAATGACAAAGGAGAGTTAACAAGTACAAGTGCCAAGTGTGTAGGGCCCAAACATACCAGCCTGGAGAGTGTCCAGCAAGGGGAGTTTGACTAGAGCTGAGATAATAACTGTACCTAAAAATATTCAACATTTTATACTCGTTTCTATATTTGCATCCTCAAATAGTTCAAGCGTGTTTTCAGACAGTTGTTAACCATTAAGTTACTAAAATATTTCCTAAACAAGAATGTAATCAAACTGAAAGAACGTTACCAAATTCTCCCCCTTAAAACTGTACAGAAGTTCAATCACTTAAGTCTACTGGGTTCCCAAATAGAGCTGGTCAGAAAAATGCCAATGTAACATTTCCCCCCCGCCCCAAAACTGTGATGATTTGTGTAAAGCAAAATGTTTCATGGAGACTGCTCGATTTCAACAAAGATCTGACAGAACCCACGCAAGGGTCTAACAAACCCTGCTTGTCAGGCAGATTTTGATACACCAACTCACCCACCTGGCTTATTGTCAACCCACCTGTTAGACTGTCTTGGAGACAGGGATCTCAAAGCTTCCAGGATCTGCCGACTGCCTCAGAGCCAGGGCTCCACTACCTTTTGCAGAAGACTGACATTTTGGGGGTTTGTTCCAAATTGGAATTAAACCAATTTTAAAAATAGCAAAATCCTCCACGAAACAAAATTATCTTCCTTCACACAGCTCTGTGCCCGAACTTTGCTTAACTGACAGCTATATTGGCTGCTTACCAGAAGACTGCGACTTGCACCTGGTTCATAAATGGAATACATTGCAGTTGCCCTCATCTTTAACACAGAAATGCAATTCATGGAGATTACAGGTCCCAGCATGGAATACAGCTTGGTTGCTCAGATAAAGATAGAGCATTTCATGCTGGCACCAACAGCCTCTGTGGGTCACATGTTCACATAAAAGATGTGAATGGCCGCAGGCTACACTGTAAAACACTGTTGGCTGCATTTGACCTACAGGTCACACTTGGGCCAAAGGGAACACTGGTTGTGCGCTGCATGGTTCAGAGGTGACCATAGTAGCAGACTGAATCCTTTAAACTGTTTACACATCATTCTAAGCATAACATTTTTCATCATATGCCCTGTTCTTTTAGATCCTCTCCAATACACAGCCCAAGCCAACAGGCTCTGCAGTGGGGAAACCCCTAGGACAAGGTGAGGGGACAGAAATCTTCCATCTTGGGACCAAATTAAGGTTTAGTCACCACAGGGCCGTGCTTAAGGCCCCAGCTCCGTAAGTCACATAATTGCATCAGCATCTCAGTTTTTATTTTAAAAGCTCTTTGGGGTGGGGACTGTTTTTGTTCTGTGTTTGTACAGGACCTACGTAACAAGGTGGCTTACTCCGTCAGGGCTGGGGCCTAGCCAGCCCTGGTTACAGAATGAGGCACATCTGTGTTGAATCAGGTATTTCCCGATAAAGTTCAGCAGCTGGCTGCAGTGAAAGGGGAAGCTATGGCAAGTCTGCAGTAAGTGAGGAAAGGCTCCTGCAGGGAATATCCTGAGACCAGGGGATTTGCCCCAGCAAGGGAGAGCTGGGAAAGACCCAGACCTAATAGGGGAGAGACTGCAAAGGCTCCAGGCAGGAAGGCCTGGGAAGAGGAAGAGAAACCTTGTGTTGTGTGGACTTCAGAATGGACTTGGTTTATTGATATAAAATAAACTGCAAATAAAACAAAGTCCCTAAGGAAGGGTTGGTTTTGATCAAGAAAAAAACCTGAAGGGATGATTTCTTTGAACAGTCCAAGGAGGAGAAAGTGAGGCAGGCTGCCAGTAGCGTGACCTTAAGCCAAGGAGGGGAGGGGGTGAATGGGAGGCAGCTGGCCCAGTTACAATTTAGCATAATGGGGTCCTGGTCCATGACAAATACAATATTGTTAGTTCTCAGGGTAGTGAAGAAAATCTTGAAAAGATGAACGGAGTGTAACAAATGCCTGCCTGAGCATTGTAACCCAGGAATCTCTTGGTGCCAACTGGCAGAAGGCACAGGGAATACCCAGGGTTTTATAGGGACCCCCTGAGTCAGATATGTGCATAATAATTCACTAAAGGGTGGCATGTGAGGTCTCTACCAAGAGTCAATAGCCCACAGGTCACTACACTCACTGCAAAATGCATGTATGGTTAATGTTTAAGGAGTTGTGTCTATACTAGAAAGTACGTGACAGATCTCAGACACGTTCCTTTCAAGCAGGAAGAAACAGACACTTATCCCTCTGTCTGGTCATGTGTGTATCAGGCACTGTATGTCTCACAATAGATACCTGTTGCATACTGAACCAAATGATAGCCAGAAGATTGTGGAATCTTCAAGAGATGAATTTTACAGGAAGAAATAAACAGTAGAAGAGTATCCAGTTTATGAGTAAAGGCAAAGAATTGTTGGGGTAGAACTAGAGGTTACAGGGGTACTGCACGGATCTTTCACCGAGAAAGCAAACTGACAGAATGACTGTCTCATGAATGGACGATCACAACCAAGCCTTGTTATAAAAACCCTGGAAGGACTTTGGGTCAGCATTGCTCTCTACGGGTATGTCTACACTACGAAATTAGGTCGATTTTATACAGTCGATTGTGTGTGTCCCCACTAAGCGCATTAAGATTCAGTCCCGCCTGGAATATCATGTGAGCTGGAGGCTTCTGCCTCAGGCTGCTCTCCTAGCCGGCAGCACTGCATGGTCACACCTACCCCAGCCTATCCCATGAAGCCTGGACAGTAGTAAGGAGCAGTTCCACTACAGGCTGAGCAAGTGCAGAATGGTGGTAGAATGTGCCTTTGGACGTTTAAAAGTGCGCTGGTGCAGTTTACTGACTCGGTTAGACCTCAGCGAAACCAATATTCCCATCGTTATTACTGCTTGCTGTGTGCTCCACAATATCTGTGAGAGTAAGGGGGAGACGTTTATGGCTGGGTGGGAGGTTGAAGCAAATCACCTGGCTGCTGATTATGCGAAGCCAGACACCAGGGCAGTTAGAAGAGCACAGCAGGGCGCGCTGCGCATCAGAGAAGCTTTGAAAACCAGTTTCAGGACTGGCCAGGCTACGGTGTGAAAATTCTGTTTGTTTCTCCTTGATGAAAACCCGCCCCCTTAGTTCTCTCTACTTCCCTGTAAGCCAACCACCCTCACCTCCCCTCTTTGATCACCACTTGCAGAGGCAATAAAGTCATTGTTGTTTCAAATTCATGCATTCTTTATTAATTCATCACACAAATGGGGAGATAACTGCCAAGGTAGCCCGGGAGGGTTGGGGGAGGATGGAAGCACCAGGTGGGGTGGTGGAGGAGGGAAGGACAAGGCCACACTGCACTTCAAAACTTATTGAATGCCAGCTTTCTGTTGCTTGGGCAGTCCTCTGGGGTGGAGTGGAGTTCTGATAGCACGGATTCCTCTCCCCATACAGCGATCAGATCCAGTACCTCCCGTTCGGTCCATGCTGGAGCTCTTTTGCAATTCTGGGATTCTATGGTCACCTCTGCTGATGAGATCTGTACGGTCACCTCTGAGCTCGGCACGCTGGCCAAACAGGAAATGAAATTCAAAAGTTCGTGGGGCTTTTCCTGTCTACCTGGCCAGTACATCTGAGTTGAGAATGCTGTCCAAAGCGGTCACACTGGAGCACTCTGGGATAGCTCCCGGAGGCCAATACCATCGAATTGCGTCCACACTACCCCAAATTTGACCCAGCAAGGTTGATTTCAGGGCTAATCCTCTAGTCAGGGAGGAGTACAGAAATCAATTTTAAGAGCCCTTTAAGTCGACAAAAATGGCTTCGTCGTGTGGATAGATGCAGGGTTAAATCGATCTAACTGCTAAATTCGACCTAAACTCGTAGTGTAGACCAGGGCTAAGACATGAAAGTATCTACAGCAGAACCTCAGAGTTACAAACAGCAGAGTTACGAACTGACCAGTCAATCACACACCTAATTTGTAACGGGAAGTACACAATCAGGTAGCAGCAGAGACCAAACAAAAAAAACCAAACAAAAAATACAGTACTGTGTTAAACGTAAACTACTAAAAAAAATTAAGGGAAAGCAACATTTTTTTTTCTGCACAGTAAAGTTTCAAAGCTGTATTAAGTCAACATTCAGCTGTAAACTTTTGAAAGAACCACCATAACATTTTGTTCAGTTACAAACATTTCAGAGTTACGAACAACCTCCATTTCCAAAGTGTTCAGAACTCTGAGGTTCTACTATAGTTACATAAGTCTAGGCTCTAGAATGCATATTATGATTTTGTTTTATATGTAATCATTTGTTTCCAATACTTCTACTTGTTAACACTTGAATCTATAGACTTCATTAAATAAACTTTTTCACTAAAAGTGAATAAATGTGTTTTCACTATAAAACATCTGAATGCTGTGTGTGAAGAGGAGTGGTGATCGGAGGTGAAAAGGGTAAGCTGCAGTGTTCTGCTTCTTTGGAAGCAGTGAATCTGAAATCTGCAAAATGTCCAGCAGAACAGAGGCTGGACACTCCAGGGAGATGCTCGGAAGCTTGAATGTGCCTATAGCTCAACTGTAGAGAGATAGTGGGGCCGTGTGAGCCCAGAGGGGAGTGCTAATGCTGCGTGTGGCAGGTGGAATTGGGGAGCTGACCACAGCAGGAACAAATGAGGCTTCCTCATGCCAAGGGCAGGTGGTAGTGAGGTGCCTCACAGCCCTGGGTACCAAGCATGCAGATGGCTTGAAATGACAGTTCAAACCATGTGACATGCCCCTTCATTTTAACTCTTAATCTTGCTGCTCTGGGGATCCCTTACCAAAATCACCTCAGCACAGGACTCTGATGTGGCCCTTACTGTCGCCCTTCACCTTGGCTCTGATGGAATGGTGTCAACTGGGGCCTTCTGCTTGGGTGGGTAGGGACAGATCTCCCTTCTCTGAAATAGACCCCCACCCTCCTGAAGACAAGGAGCAGTGGGCCAGAACTGAGGAGAGAGCCCAGACTACACAAAGAAGTGACAGGTCACCCACCAACCCAGCAAAGAGCTGCTACATGGTGTCCCCTGCTACTATCACCCCAAGGAGGAACAACACATTTAAATGGGGTAATAGGATTTAGGACACCACTATAATCAAGCTCTGCTTCACTTCAGAAATTCACTAGCTTCCATGAGGCCACTTAATGTAGAAAGACTAACCAGAATCCGTGTAGGGCTGATTCACCAGCCCTTTCCATACCCCTGTTCGCCCTACACCCAATCCTTGCATAGATACACATGAAGTCACTGAGGAACTGAACTCCATGGCTTCCTGAAGGGGCTTCCCAAATCTGGCCTCTCCGACGCAGCAAAACCACACTGATCCTGCTGTGGTACAGGGACCTCTAAACCTATACTAGAGGAGCCAGGATTTGGCCCTTTCCATTTATTTCAGTTATCTATAGTTCCATAACACAACATTTCAGCTGCTAACATTTCAACTGACACAGAACTGAAAAATCCACTTAGCACCACTGTTCATATTTTGGGCTCTTTGAAATTTTTTTGCACTTTATCTGTCATAAACAAGATGCACAGCACACCTCTTCTGTTCAAATAATGGATGGGAAACAGAGCGGTTTGAATCTGTTCTTCTTATTCCCTAAACGGCTCTGTATTTAAAAAGAAAATGACAATTACCTATTTATTTTTCCCATTTTCCCTTACCTTCATGCATCCTTCCAATTCAATGCTGCCAGTCACAGAATTTTTTATGGCAATTACAAGGATGAGCAAGTGTGGTGTTAAAAGTGCAACTGCAGGTAATAAAAATGTGGTTGTTCATATATGTTTTTTTCTTCAAGGTAGAAAGCTAAACAAACACCCTTGGTTTGACAATGTTGGAAGTCATCTCTAATTATATATCTTCACTGAAGAGTTAACTCAGGCTCCTACTCAAGTGTTGTCCCTGGCTTCTGACCACACAAAAAACTCTGACCTCAGTTTAGATGGTGCTTTCACTGCAAAGCAACAGATCAATCTTGGGTGTAGGCAAAAGCCCAAGTGCTGCTTTCACTCCAGCTGGTAACCTGCCTCCTTTGGTGTGAGGTGCAGGCTAAGCAACTCAAAAGCTGGTAGTCCTCTAATGCCTTCCCACAATTCCTGCTGTGTGCACAGAAGGACAGACAAGTTGTCCCACAATTAACTGGGAAAGAATCATAGAGCATCAACTCACTGCAGTGCTAAGCTCATAGACTCATAGACTCATAGACATTAAGGTCAGAAGGGACCATTATGATCATCTGGTCTGACCCCCTGCATGCTGCAGGCCGCAAGACCCTTCCCTGTACTCTACCGTTGAAGTCCCCAGTCCTGTGTTTTAGTGACTTCAATCGGCTGAGACCCTCCTGCTAGTGATCCCTGCCCCATGCTGCGGAGGAAGGCGAAAAACCTCCAGAGGCTCAGCCAATCTACCCTGGAGGAAAAGCACTAGGGATGTGTCCCCAGAAGTCCTAGCCAGATACCTGAGTGAGTGCAGACCCAGGAATTTGAGTGTGGCCACTCTGACATGGGCACCAATCACCTGCAGAGAGGACATGCCCTGAAAAGGTTTTAGCCCAGATACATTCTTTTCAGGGTCATTCTGTCAGATTGCTCCCTCACTCTCAAACATTTTCACAACTGGTTGGAGAAAATCAAAATCATGGTCATGCAAACTATACATACATTTTCATGTACTGACCCATTTCTTAAAGGCAAACATCATTTTACTTGTGCTTAAAAGTGGATACTTTCAGAATTCACAATAGCTAGATATGATTACTTTAGTCTTCATGCCTCAAAATGAAAAGATCTCAGCAAAGAGCAAATAGGTGTGTAGAGTCAGGTATTCTACTGAATTTAATTTTCAGCATTTTGTACTTTCAAGGTTACATGAAAATAAAAACAAAATCCCAAACATTTACCTTCCCATTCTGTTGGCAGGTTGCCCACTTCATACTTATACTCCTCTTGATTTACAGCTTCTACTAGTCTTTTCTCTGGAATGGTCTGTCCTATTAACATAAATAAAGATTACATTTAAAAGTATACACCTATGTAACATTAACAGCCAAGCAGATTATGCTATGACAAAGTTGCTGCCCCAACACATCCCCTTCTTGACTAGCTGTGGCAATGCAGAGCCCTTGGTTCAATTTCCCTCTATTATTCTTTTGCCTTCTCTGTCCAGACCACGTTAGAGTCCTGTGCCCTTTCTGGGGCCACACTTCAGGACTGCAATGTATACAAAAAACAAACCTTCAGCCCACCTGGGCTCAACTGGCAGCCACCTCATCAGAGGTGTGCCCCTGCTGTTTTACACTGTCCTTCTGTACCTCAATCAACGCCATGATCCAGGGCCTGGCACCCTCCTCCCCTTATCAAGGACATTAGACAGGCTCCAGTTAGGTCTCTAGCTCTATCCTGGAAAAGCACGTCTGGTTTTCTCCCCTTTCTCTTTCATGGCCTTCTATCAGGCTGCTTCTCAGACAAAGGGAAGATCCCTAACTCCTCTTCTCTGGAGTTTCCTCTCCCCAAGTGGGCTCACCCAGCTCTTTATGGAAACAAGCCCTGTTCTCCCTGGCCCTTCTTTCTAATCAGGCCTGGCACACCCTCCAGGTGCAAGCAGGCAGGTTAATTGGCTTCTCAGGCCAATATTAACCCTTTCACAGCATATGTGGGGTAATCACCCTATTACATATGCTTTCATTTGAACAAATGTTACTTTTTATGTTCACAAATATAAATCTGCCCCACAGACTAAAATGAAGGATCATCATGCAGAAGGGAAAGATGGCCATTTAGAGATTACAATTCAAACTGCTAAACTTTTAATACATATTTTTAAAAGTTTAAGATCCCAAGTCATTCATAGATTATGCAACAAATCGGAAAACACAGTATTTCAATATCAGTTCATTGTGCAGAGTTTCTTGCATTAAGAATGTCACACTGAGGACTGTCTGCTGAAGCTTTCCCATAAACTCTATCTGCCACACTCAAATATCATTGAGGCCATTACTGGCCAAGGACCAGAATCTTTAAATGGTTCCATAATCAGACAGGAAGCCAGTGTAGAGTGCGGTGTTGATGTGCTCTGATTCGTCAGGTTTGCCTAGAAGGCAGGCCATAGCATGTTGTACAAGAGGTAACTTCCATGTTCCTTTCATCAGCTGCAGAAAAGGCATTTTGCTAAGTATTTTTCCCCATATAAAATAAATGGAGCAGTAGCTTCAATGGTGGGGAAATGAGAGAGGAAGAAAGCCATCACGTACCTCTAAAAGTTGGATATAAGCAGGAATTGTACATATAATGACAAATGCAATTAGTTTAACTAATATGGGACCTGTGGAGGAAGCAAGTTTGTGAAAGGAGTCCTGAAAATACAGCATCTGCATGGGGAAAGAGCCAAGGTTTTAACATCTAGTCTATAGTGTTTGGTGGTTGTTCTATGTAGTAATACATGTCATTGGGTGGAGGGGAGTATTAATTTCCTTGTTTTTGTGGTAGGTATGTTATGAGTAGAGCAACCTTCGCTGATATAAAGCGCAGGGCGTCTTTTTGTTTGTTTGTTTGATCTTGAAAAGATACTAGGCCTGAGCCAGTATATCTCTGAGGAGTGAAGATATTTTCCTCCACTTCCTTGAAGGTGGAGATGATTTGTTGTTGTAGTTAAAAGGACAGCTCTTTAAAAAAAGCTGCTCAGACATGTTGCTGTCTTGGCAGAGATGGAATAATGGGCTGGGTGTTGAGGACATAGAAAGGTGCATACTGAACGTAATTCAGCACATGGATATCACCAGCCCATATGTGATCCATGTATTTTACACAGCTATATAAATGACATACATGACAAATTACACATTTTGAACTAAACATATTTCTTCTATTGGATAATTCCGATGCATGCTTTCATAAAACAAACACAAGTAATGGCATACTGAGGCTCCTTCCCCCAGTATTCATCCTCTGTACAACACAGGCCAGTCTTGTAAGAATCAGAGCCTGGTGCCAAACTCCGAAAATTACTTCTCAAAGTCATGATTTTGAGGGATCATCATGCCGTTGGGTTGGTGGCTTTTAACATCTTTTCTGCATCCGTGATGTGGATAGGATGCTAATTAACGACAACAATGGTCTGGTTTGCTTTGTCCCTTAGTTTTCCTTCGGCGGACTTTTGCTTACAAGTAATTCACATTTATCTACTGAAGAAAGATCATACAGAAGGCTTTTGGGATTTAAATTAAGGCCTTTTATAGGTTACAGAGGTACTTCTTCATAATCAGATACTGATTTTTTTGGGCAGAAATTCCCTTAAAGCTATTCCATTTCCCAATATAAAGCCTGCTTGCACAATTTAAAAGGTTTTTTTTTTTTTAAATAAATCAGGAATAACATTCATATCCAGTTTGCTGTGCATGAAATTGTGCATTTATTCTAGAGTGCTTTCACATAAATTTTGTAATGAGGACATCATTACGATAGTTCAAGAAACTTCCCTTGCAAGGGTTACATATGTGAAGCAAACGCAAGTACCTACTCAAGTGTCACAGTTTAATATGCTATAGTTTAAATTTCAAAATGAACCCAGTCTTCATGTGACATTAATAGATCTTAAACACAAATGACACAGGCTATTAATTAATCGCAGTTAATGAATGCGATTAACACAAAACAAATTAACTAGATTAAAAATAGTCACGATTAATCAGTTTTAATTGCACTGTTAAACAATAATAGAATACCAATTTATTATAAACATTTTTGGATCTTTTTAACATTTTCAAATATATTTCAATTACAACACAGCATACAAAGTGTACAGTGCTCACTTTATATTATTATAAATATTTGTACTGTAAAAAAGATCAACAAAGGAAACAGTATTTTTCAATTCACCTCATATAAGTCCACTTAGTCTTACTTCTTGTTCAGCCAATCACAAGTTTGTTTACATTTACGGGAGATAATGCTACTCCCGCTTCTTATTTACGTCACCTGAAAGTTAGAACAGGCATTCGCATGGAACTATTGTAGCCAGCAGTGCAAGGTATTTACGTGCCAGATATGCTAAACATTCATATGCCCCTTCATGATTCGTCTTGTAGGTCTAAAGATTTACATCGTTTTGTTTTTGAGCACGGTTATGTAAAAAATAATACTAATTCTACATTTGTAAGTTGCAATTTCACAATAAAGAGATTGCACTACAGTACCTGTATGAGATGTATCTCAAAACAGAATGGTTCAACTATCGCAAACAAACTCATGCTACTGGCTTATTCTTCTGAGAGCCAATAAAAATCCTCTTTGCATATAGTTTTAAGAAGTCAATATCACCTTGATTTTAAGGTTTTATTGATTAGTTAAGATACTGTTTATAAAGTAATCATTTGAAAAAGAGATTTTGGTGCCACGCTTCTAAGTACATATACTAGGCTTAATCATGAAAGGTGTACTGAACCATGACTGCATAAAGTGACACAAGGAGTGAGGGCAGAAATCTGGAACCCTTCAGCAGTCACCATCAAAATCACAAGCTTCTGCTACTTGAGCTTTCACTGGCTGTGAAATATCAGCAGGTTATGTAGTCACTGAGAACAGCCACTAGAGGGAGACAATCAAACACTAGGCCAATTTATTACATTGAGTCTCTGCAACTCCCATCCACACCAAAGGGAACTGAAGTGTTTATCTGTTCTCAGACCAGATCTCTTGTTACGCTAATACTTGATTAATTTTATTTTTTGGAAAAAGTGACCTGGAAAAAACAAAGAATCATCTGGACCTTTCTAATAGATAAGAAAAAAGAAGTTTAATTGTATTTAGGGGCTATTAACCTATCCAATATTTCAGAAAACACTGGAATAAAGTTCAAACAGAAATTTTAAAAGTGTTCCAATTAACTGGATGCTATGTTATGTGAAAGGAAGTCAGAAAGTCAGCTATATTCACTAATGAATAATATCATCATAGGTTGTTAAAACAACAACTAGTGCATCACAGCTTTCAACAGTTCCTTCTTACTGCCCATAGCTGGAGTGAGAGCACTGTGCAGTTCTTAACCTCACAAAATCCTTGGACTTTGTGGTTCTAGTTGTATATAGTTAGTAGTACCTTAGTATTAATGTTAGTTAGCTAGTTAAGTTTTCTTCCCTGGTGATGCCCTCACCATGGTTGAAAATGGCTGTTTGTGTGTGGGGGCGGGACTATCCCCAGCAATGTTCACACAAGATGCTTGCTCTTCCCAGGTGAGGCTCATGTCAAAAAGCAGTGTTCAATCTTTAAATCGTTCACAAAACGAACTCAGGTGGCACCTGCTCGAGCAGGCCATGAGGCCTGCTTTGGTATCGAGGCCTGTGTCATATCAGAAGTTGCCCTCGACTTCGGTGAGGGGCTGCTAGCTCACACTCCGCAGCCGCTGCCTCTCCAAAGAGGCGCAGAAATCACTCTCCTTCGAGTGTGCCAAAGAAAAGGTCTCATAAGACCAATCAGTACCACTCTAAGCCTCGTGGAGACTCTTCTTCCTCCAAGAAGAGTATGGCTGCTGCTGATACGCGGGATGGAACAGGTCCTTTCAACTGCCCCATCACTGTGCAGGTACCTCCTTCCCACCCTCCCCCATGTACCTCTTCATGAGATATTGCTCTTAGAGCAGGTTCACTCTTTACTGGCTTTGGCGTGGTGGAGAAGTTCCTGTGGAGCACTGGGGTCAAGGTTTTTATTCCTGGTACTTCCTGATGCCCAAATTCAAAGGAGGAGTAGGACCTATTCTTGACCTCTGCAACCTCAATAAATGTACTAGATATTCGAGGTTCTGTATGGTCATCTTACCAGCTATTGTCCCCAAACTGACTTAGAATGACTGGTTTACTGCACTAGGAAGTCAATGCTGGTCCTCATCAGAAAATCGAGTTCACTGATGCACAGATAGACTCTACAAGCTCCAGAGCGGTTTTGCCAACTGACTGTTTCCAGACAATTTGCCACCTTTATCTTGATCTCCAGTCTCAGTTCAGATGAACTAACAGCTGTATTACCTCCCAATGACTGAACTGCCTTTACCTTCAATTAAACAAATGTGTAAAACTACCTGTAACAGAAGTTGTTTGGAGACATAAAAGACATTGCAGAGCCCATACACTGTATTTTGCTCCCTTTTCTTTGCTTATAAAATCAGCCGTTCATATCTATAATAAAGTTTTCTAGCTTGCCACAAACTCTACAGAATTTATGATTTAGGAGTATTGTTTATGCAGGACTGTAGTTCAGGTGCCTTGGATATTCCCTTTTATTTATCTATTAAATTATTTAAGCTTTTATGTTTAATATATCAAATCCTACTATCTAATCAAGCTTCTGGCACATACACAGTACCAGTTACTTCAATGTTTCAGAATAAAACAGTGATACATAGAAAAATTTTACCTCTGAAGGGTTGGGTAGTTAAGGATTGATGTGAATCGGTGAGGGATTGGGGGAACATAATTAAGGACTAAACTAGAAAAGAGGGGGGGGGAACATTAAATAAACTATTTACCATAATTAAAATACAAACAGCGAGTTAAAAAAGAAAATAGTAAATTTATTTATTATTTTAATCTTGAGTTGCTTCCTTTCACCTGCTTCTGCATGTTGTCTCTTTATATCACTAGCTCTTTGCACAGGGACCTATCTTCTTACATTTCCACTAAGCACTCAGAACAATATGGGTGATCCAGGTAAAACTCTATATGTACTATTTATGTAAGTACTGTCATTGGACAGAGCCGTTGCACTAATTTGGACAGCAAGAATCACTGCCACTGGTGATAGAGCAAACAGGCGCTGATATCAATACAACCAATTAGCTAGGAAGAGAAGAATCATAAAGATGACCAAAATATATACAGTTGTTTAATAGTGTGTTATTATCTAATCTTCTAAGGTGCTAAACACCTGCAACTCCCACTGAAATCAATAGGAGCTGTGGGTGCTCAGCACTTCAGGGTCAATTCCTTAGGTCTCTGCTCCAGCGATGGAGTTTGCCATTGACTTTAATGGGAAGATGATCTGATCCTGGTAAATACTGCATACCCTTAAGGTCAGTGGGGCTGAAGGTCACTCAGCTTTACAGGAGATGCTCAGCACTTTTTAGGACTGGGCCCTGTATGAAGTGCTTGAGCAGTACTCTGACTTTGAGCTACTTAACACAGTTTCCATTATTAGGAGCTACAATCCCGGCAAGTTGTTTTAAATTGATGAATGCAGAGTCAAGCACTTGGAAATACTAATATAATGTGTGTGCTACTTCCCTTTCCATTGCTGGTCTGTAATTTACAAAATATATTTCTGACTGACTGAACAATCAAGTATTTTAAAGTGAAATCACCAAAAATTTAACAATTTCAGTCAGAATTATGACAGTTGTATTTTAATGTCTCTGAATTGTTCTTTTAAAAGCAAACTGAAGCATCTAGGTCTAAAATTAAACAAGCTTAGAGATTGGTGATATTGAAAACTCACGTTTTCAAATTATTTCTTTACAATAAATTTGAGATTTGAATACTGTAATTAACTCACTGTATTTTACAGTGAAATATTCCAACAAAAGCTAAGCATTTCCTGGTCTATGGAATGATTAGAGGAACAGAGAAAACTCTGTACTTTTCACTTTTTACAGAAAAACACAGGGCCAAAACTTCCTGACATTTAAGTCAATGAAGTTTTGCCACGGAATCAAATGGGATCAAAATAAAGATGATCAGGCCACAGCCTGAAATCTGGAGCACAAGAAACCTCCTAAGCAAAGGATTAATGTTAGGATTATTATTTATTGAGTTATAAATAAACTTTTGAAAGCTTCAAAAATACCCTATGGAAACATTTCTTCCATCACTGAAATGGAGTCAACTCTTGGGTGAAATATAACAGCCATTATAACAGCACCAGTAATGTTGCACAGTCATTTAGAAACCTGAAAAGTAATGCCTTATTTGACAGAAAGCTAGCTATAGAAACAAGTTTATTAGAGCATCTGTGTTGTTGGGCATGATCAAAAACTTCATTGTTCTGCTGATGTAGAGACCCCCGGACTTTATGGCAGAATTCACAGATGAATTCTGAGTTGGTAGCTCACCATTGCTGTTGGAGTCCTTGAAAGTCTGAAGAACAAGAATCTTCAACGTGAATGCGCACACCAGCGTGGCTGGTCCAACATGGGTATTTCTTGAAGTGATGGGCTTCAAGTTTTAGCTAGTAGCTCAAGAAGTGCTCTTATATGGCTGGCTAGATGCTCGTCCTTGGCTTTGGGTTTGGGTTGACTATATCAATAGTATAATCAGTCTTGTTGAACAGACCAGCCATCCTCTTTGGAATTTCAATAGAGGAGCACATCTATACCAATATCACAGTCCATTTTCTCATGCCCTCAGCAAGTATGAGGAATCTTATGGATTTTTAGGGTTTTCTTATTGGCACTGTGGCACATCTGATCGCCTCATTTTGAACCAAAGTAAATTCACTCACCAGCAGGTACTATAAGCTTTTAAGGGGCTCTCAACTCCCTAGCTCTCTGCTATTCCCTGGCTGTCTGCTGTGCATGGAGTCCACGATCATTTAATAGTGACCTCTGGGAGTTAAAAAAGTAGGTGGGGACAGAGCCTGGAGAGAAGATAGCTTAGAAGCTGCCTGCTATCCTCAATACAAGGACTGTATGTGGACAAAACATAAAAGCTATAATATTCCAAGATGTTACTTCTGTTGTTCTCAGCCATGGCCTCTGAATGGAACTGCCCAGCAGACATCATGTGGGTAGCACATGTTCTGATTAATCTTAAGTGCCCTATTAGTGACCTTGACTGACTGCTGTGATGAGTTTGTTAATTATTTACAAATGAGATGTATAGGATTTGGGCTAATCTCCAGGAATTTGATAACCAGAGTCTCAAGTTCCAAAATTATGTCCTTCTGCTGGGTGGGGCTCAAAATAGTTTCTGAGGAGATGGATGTCCATGATCATCTGTCACTGAGATAGAAATCAGGCTATTTTTCTGAAGACAATCTGGAAGATACAGACTCTCTTCTCCAAGGAAACATTCCACGTGCCATCAACAATCTGTCAATTTATTTTGGGCCATTGGGATCACAGAATTTAAATGTAGATATTCATTCTGAGACTTTCATTATTTCTGAGTTGCTAGTCATGTCTAACTATTACATATGCTACTAGGAGATAGACAAGCCATTGAATTCTCAGCATCCAAAGGTTCTACCAGTCTTTCCACCTAAATATAAGGGCAAGTAAGAAGGAACTGGGGAGTCACACTTGGTCCTGACCAAAGGGAATGAGGAAGATAAGTCCTGAAGAATTTTTTTTTTTTTTTTTTTTTTTTTTTACCCTCCACTTCTGCCCCCACTCCTACGCTAAAATGGAGCTTTAATTCCACTAATCTTTAAACAAAACCTGTTTTTACAAGTCTTGAAATGTCTTCAGTCTACAAAACCACTGAGCCATTTAAAATTCAAAACAAGCCAAAAGCCACATTTGGCAACTTTGAAGGCCTCTGAAAGGATGCCTGCGACTGGATTCACCCTTGTATTCACATCCTAAACATACTGTAAAAATGTATGTACAAAATACACCTTGTGAGGATGTGAGGGTCTATACTTTTATGGTCACCACTTTTACAATACTGATAAATTTTGTACAAAGTATGCCCTGTATGAGCTATCATTTGAAAACCCATAATCTGCTGAACATTGTTCTGGTAAAATATGCATATCAACATTTAATGTAAAGTTTCTACTGTACAACATTGCTAGAGTTAGAAAGGCAGGCTCAAACCAGTTCTTCAGAGACAAAGACACACTGGCTCTCCCAGCCATGTAGAAGCATAATTAATTGGACAATCACCTACTTAAAACGGGTATTCCTTGGCAGGAAGGAAGGTGTGCATAAGAAATTTACACTGCATCACATGAATATTTCAAACTTCATGTCCACAAGACATGGCTTGTTACCTACACCCCAGTTGGGGGTAATCCTCAAAGAAGGGCAAGGGATATAAATATGAGAGACTATGACCTCCAACTCACCTCTCCCCCTCCCATCTCTCTGCTCATGACATCAACGATTATCAAAGAGCTGAACTAAGGGGGAGTGGTCCCAGGCTAGAAGGAGACCCAGTCTATGAAATTTACAGCATCATATGGTAAGACAAAACCTTTGCTTTTAAAGCCACTTAGCTTGTTAAGTTAGATATTAGCTTGTATATTACTCTTATTTTCTTTTGTAACCAATCCTGACTTATGCATCAATACTTCTAATCACTTAAAATCTATCTTTCTGTAGTTAATACATTTATTTTATTGTTTTATCTTAACCAGTGTGTTTGGATTAAAGTCAATTTAGGATAACAAGACTGGTGCATGTATCATTTCCTTTGATGAAATGATGGACTTTCTATAAGCGTGCATTGTTCATTAGCGTACTGGACAGTTCAAGATGCACATTTCTGGGGGAACAAAACTGGGACTAAGAATTTGTGGGTGTTGTCCTGTATGTAATTCATGAGTAGCTGGTCAGAGTGCTCATGTATTTAGCTGGGAGTAAATTTGCATGCTGAAGGCTGTGTGAGCAGGCCAGGTGTGACTGTTCTGACCACAAAACTGTGTAAAAGGCATCCCAGGTTATAGAGTTAAGGGGGCACCACTGTTCAACAGTGAAGATTGTATCCTGGGGAGTGTCACAGAGCTATTTGAAAACTAATAACTCACTGGTCAATAATATTATGGTGAAATGTATGTAGCAACGTTGTGTGTAAAATTATTAAAATCCCCCCTAAATATAATATTAATAGGGCATGTTCAAACTCATGTTACAACAATTAAGCAAAATGGGTCAAGCAGGTCTTAAAACAAATGGATGTGTCTACCTCAAATTTATATATAAATTGTAAACAGAGTCTTCAGACAATTAAAGGGGAATGCAGGGGACAAAGAGAATCTGCATTTCAGCAAACAGGGCCAAGAAAAAACAGCATGAGACTTTTCACCAGAAGACTTCGTGCTGCCTGGCTCAGAACTTTTACCTAGAAATCACACTCAAGAACTTGCATTTGAAAGGGGGGAAATGAACTTTAAAAGTGAGGGGGCAAACACTCCAAGACACCCCTCTCTCTCTCTCCCTGTCCATTTCCCCCTTTGCACCTAAGATGACAAAGGAAACAGCTGTTGGACTTTGGGGGAAGGCTCCTGACCTGAAAAGTTCGGCCAGTAATGCTGTTGGAAGGATATGGTAAGGACCTTACTCTGAATCAAGTCATAGAATATCAGGAAGGGACCTCAGGAGGCCATTGAGTCCAAACCCTTGCTCAAAGCAGGACCAATCCCCAGACAGATTTTTGCTCCAGATCCTTAAATGGCCCCCCTCAAGGACTGAACTCACAATCCTGGGTTTAGCAGACCAATGCTCAAACCACTGAGCTATTCCCCCAGTGATTCTTCAGACTGGCTTCAAATGGACAGCACTTGGAGAGTATCTAGCAGATGGTGGATTTTCAGGGATATGCTGCGTTGTGTGTGTGTAGGCCTGAAACTATGGATGTTACTGTTTTGTTAAAGACTCTTCCCCCACCTCTGATCTCTGAAAGACAGGACTTCGTAAGCTATCTGGGCGACATATTCAGGGACGGAGCTTCCAGTTGTTTTGGGATTAAAAATAATCACCTGCAAAAACTAGCCTTTTTTCTGACACGCCCAGTGCAGCGTGGCTAGACATTAGTTGTGGCTTCTCCTTGCGGCCACCTGAATTAGCAGGTTAAAAAGCACAGGAAAGGCCCCAGGCTGTCCAAACCAAGGCCGGACATGCCAAACGCATGCAAATGCCCCCCACACATCTACTAGGAGCAATCTTTTCAGGATTGGGTGTGTCGGGATGTGGGGATCAGGGTGGGTTAGATTGTGTGTGATTTTAATTCCTGGATGCTGTAGCTCTGTTCACCTTTTTACATCCACTTTTGGAGTGTTTGGTGATAAATCTGTTTAGCCCACATCGGTCTGTCTGTCACACATTCCATTTTGAATACCTTACGCTCAAAAAGTCGCTAAGAACCATAAATACTTTTGATATCAATTCTATCAATAGCAAACCTGTGCTCTCTCGGTGCCGGGGAGCCTGGGAGGACAACGGTGCCAGTAGGGGGTTGGGTCCCATAACACTCCCGAGAGTCAGTGGCGGACTTCTTAAGTGGCTAGAGGCCCTAACCGGGGAGGCACGAACACGTGGCTTCAGAGTAGCCTGGCAGCCTGGCCCAGGTCCCTTACTAGATGAACCTTGAGCCTTCTTGCTCGGTGCTGGGGAGCTGTGCTTTTTCGTTTTCTTCTTAGGCACTGGCGATGGGAAACAGTGCCGGGTAAAACTCTGTGCCGGTGGCGCGCTGCTCACGGAGGCCAAGATGCTTGGCACGACCTGGTGGGATGGCTCAGAAGCTGGGCGAAGGGCAGACTCCATAAGAAGACCCCTCGAAAATGAATGTCATGCTTCCTCTGGGTTTTGGGACAGGAGTTCTTACAGATCTGGTATGGATCCTGGATGTGAGATTCCCCCAAGCACTGAAGGCAGCTGCTATGGGGGGGGGGGGTCACTCACAGGCATAGGCCTGCTGCAGTCCATGAAGGGTTTAAACCAGTAAGACTGCCGCTGGGACTCTAAGGCCTGGTCCCCACTAGCCCCCCACTTCGGACTAAGGTACGCAAATTCAGCTACGTTAATAACGTAGCTGAATTTCAAGCACCTTAGTCCGAACTTACTGCGGGTCCAGACGCGGCAGGGAGGCTCCCCCGTCGATGCCGCGTACTCCTCTCGCCGAGCTGGAGGACCGGCGTCGACGGCGAGCACTTCCGGGATCGATTTATCGCGTCTAAACCAGACGCGATAAATCGATCCCAGAACATCGATTGCCTGCCGCCTGACCCAGAGGTAAGTGTAGACGTATCCCAACTATCAACTACACTTAACAACTACTTAACTAATTACTATAAACAAACTATTTACAAAGGTCCTAAGGCTCGAAGTCAGTAAGACAAGAAAAACCGCTAGCCCTTGCTAAGCAAGGAAAGGCGCGCCGACTAACCACTACGGGTGCTAAGAACGAACTGAGAGGGCATAGCGCTGTTGGCGCCCAATATACCACCACATGAGATCAGCACTGCAGAGGGCGTCACAGCAGACCGTCCGGATACTGCTAAGGCAAAAATCTCCAACCACTGCATACGTGGGTGCGCACACACCTAGAATGGAACTGACATGAGCAAACACTCAAAGAAGAATGCATCTGCTTTGAAACTCATTTCAGATCTCACCCATTATGTGAGTGGGATGTGAAAATTGTCCTGTGCACACCATACCTTTGGAAACTGCACAGATTCAGGTTTACCATGCAAATATACACAACTGACCTAAACACAGTTCTCAATTTAGAAAGGGTTGTTACTTTCCTCATCAGTCCAGATTGGAGTTTGGCACTTTGCTTCTAGATATAGTGTTTGTCATCATTTTTAGTACATATACACGAGTCAGAAAAGAGCCAAAATACTTTTGTTTTCCTACTGAACACATTAAGAGACCTACTATAATATATTTACAATGCTACACATAATTATATCACAAAACGTTAACCAGTCAAAACAAAAGACTTAGACAATTGCATTCCATAACTTTGTTCACACCAACTATATGTTTTGTAATATTTTGTACTTTTTGAATGTGAATTTAATGGCCGTAAAAGAAGAATGAGTGACTGCATTGGAGACTGAAGTCCTTGGCTTGTATGTAGGCACACAGAGCTACTGCTTTTCAGGAAGTTTGCTGTACATCAGTTTAACACTTCAGTGCCTCTGAAGTAATAATTCTGTTTATTGTATTTTGTTTTGACACACAAATTCCCTCAGTGGACAATGAGATCTAAAACCTCTTAAAACTGCTTGTCTTTCTAGTCCCAACTATGCTCTTGTTTAGAATGCAGTAAGAGCTACTCAAATCCAGTTTTCAAACATGTAAGTCACAGTGTTTGCTATTTTCTGCTCTTTGAAAAGCTTCTGACACTATTCCGCCTCAGCAAAAACAATGTTGAGCCTAATAGATACTACACTTTTAACACAAAAATCACTGTTTAGTAAATGAATTCCATAATATGCTTACTACAAACATACTGTATTGCAATTCCTTTTTCAACAGAGGTTTAAATAATGTAAGTACACTTCTTAAAATCCTGATGGATCCTCAGCACTCTGGCATGTGGTAGCTTTGTCCCAACTGCTTTTTTTTTTTTTTTTGCGCTTGCCTATCAGCTGCAAGAAACAGTTTTCTACCAATTACTGTCACAGTATGAATAAATCCAAGACTAAAGTACTGAATATTTTCTGTAAATTTATCAAAAACCTGCATAAAATGGGGATTTAGCATGTATAACGGGAATTTAGAAAGCAGAGAGGAGGTTTACAATATCTCGTAGTCTATAAATAAAGATACAATGTATGAAGATAAACAAAAAGGCAATCATGCAAGGAAGAGAAATGGGCAAACGACAGTGAGTATGAATTGCAAATGAAATGAAAAGAAAGTTACAGCTGGAGAGAACATCAATTAAGCAATATGACCCAACACAGCAGTGTTATGGTCTGGTTTGGATGATTAATTGCATTTCAATTATAAATAATTTGCAAAGACTCATTTAACAATTTACTTTTTCAGAATAAAGTCAATTATTAAAGCTGGTTGTACAAATATTCTCAAGGAACTAAACCTATTTCTGCTTTTACAACAAGTTAAATACATTTTATAAAAAGTGGGTTTATTGGTTTGAGATTTGTAAAGAAATTTAGTAGTGTTCAAGTCTTACACATTTACAGCTACATATGTACAATATTTTAGCACTAACTAGTGTTATTCTATTAAATTCTGCATCTGAGGGCAGAATTTAATTTTTTTTAGTTCACCTCTTTCAGATATACAATGTAAAGAACAGTTTTTGGGGGAAATAATATTTTTTCCCATGAAATTACTAGAGAATTTCTAATATAAATTAATTTTAATAGCATTAAATCTAAAATATTTTGGATGTTTCCTTTTCCCAACTATTTTTTTTTGTTTGCTTTGTTTTGGTCTGGAGTAAAATTTGACCATTTAAAAGTAATCACTATCAAACTAAAATATAGTATGCCTTTTCATTGCTCTTTAGGCAATCATACCACTAAGCAAACATTTCCAGAAAAAGATACTAGTAACTGAAAATGTCGAATTAGCTACAAATATTGTGTCCTAATATGCCACTTTAAAGTGCAATCCTAGATAAACAAACAAAAAGAAGTTAAAGAAGCAAGTACATATTAAGGGTACATGTTAACTTTCAAGAAAATTAAAGTTAAAAACAAACTGTTATAAAGCCATGAATTAGTAGTTAAGGTTGAACTTCTCAAATAAATGTTTTGGGTTTTTTCATTTAAGACAATACATCTGAGTTCTTGATGGGAGAAAGTTTCCCACAATGGAGAGATGCTAGACTCATCCATAGATTGCAGCTAGCCTTCTATTATAAAACCAGTTTTGACCTCTATATACTGTGTAACTACAACCAATCCACCTGGAATTTCCAACATTGAAATATTTAATGCCAGGGTAATTACTTCCTGGAAAATTTACCAAAGTGTTGGGGAGACATGGTAGGGTGCTTTTTGCTTTAAATATAAAATGAGATGCATGTTCTTGGCTATTATCCAGACATTTTCCCCTCATGTACAAAAACTTGATTTAGGTGATTTTTTTTTAAATCTGATTCAGAGATTCCAAGGTCAAAAGAGACTACTGTGATCATCTGGCCTGACTTCCTGTACAACACAGGCCATAGAACTTCCCCCAGAGAATTCCTAGACCATGTCTTTTAGAAATATATCCAATCTTGATTTTAAAATTGCCAGAGATGGAAAATCCACCACTATCCTTGGTAAATTATTCCAATGGTTAATTCCCCTCACTGTTAAAATGTATACTTTATTTCTAATCTGAATTTGTCTAGCTTCAGCTTCCAGACATTAGATCATGTTCCATCTTTCTCTGCTAGCAAGAAGAGCCCATTATCAAATATTTGTTCCCCATGTAGGTTCTTACAGACTGTGATAAAGTCATCCCTTAATCTTGTCTTTGGTAAAATAAATATATTGGGCTCCTTAAGCCTATTGCTGGAAGGCATGTTTTCCAGTCCTTTAATTATTCTCTTGGCTCTTCCCTGAACTCTGTTCAATTTATCAATCTCTTCTTGAATTTTGGACACTAGAAGTGGACACTGTATTTCAACAGCGGTTGCAGCAGTGCCAAATACAGACATAAAATAACCTTTCTACTCCTACTCAAGATTCCCGTTTACGCATCCCAGGATTGCATTTGCCCTTTTGGCCACAGTGTTGCACTGGGAGCTCATGCTCAGCTGATTATCCACCACAACCCCCAAATCTTTTTCAGAGTTACTGCTTCACAGGATAAAGCCCCCAACCTGTAAGTATGGCCTAAATTCTTTATTCGTAGGTATATACATTTAGTCATATTAAAATGGATATTGTTTGCTTGCACTCAGCTTATCAAGCGATCCCGATCTCTCTGATTCAGTGAGCTGTGCTCTTTATTATGCTCTGCACTCCCCCAATTGTTGGATCATCAGTGATAATGTTATGTTTTCTTCCAGGCCACTGATAAAAATCTTAAATAGCATAGTCACAAGAACAAATCCCCAAGGGATCCCACTAGAAATACCTGCTCAATAATGATCCCCAATTTACAATTAAAATTTTAGAGCTCTCCGTTGGCCAGCTTTTAACATGTGCCATGTTAAGTTTATATTATTCTAGTGTTTAAACAAAATGTCACGAGATATTGTCATGTTTTGGGTCAAAATTCAGATCAGTGACAGGTTCTGTCACCACTTGTCCTGTAAGCACAAGAGTCTTAGCAAGCTCTGTTCTTGTAGCTCCCTGTCTCTATGCTCCCAGCCAGCATACAAGCTTGCACTGAGTGTCGGGGTGTTAAGCTGCCCTGGTTCAGCAACTCTGAATCCAACAGCCTGCTTGTTACACCACAGCCACACTCTGGTCTCCACCAGCCTCGGTGACTATTACCCAAGTGACCACACCACACCTCCAGTCCCAACCTTCCCCCAAACTGTCTGCCTGGAAATGTCCATCCCTCTCTTGGAACATTTAGAGAAGTAATAAAGGTCCATAAGAGAACGACTCTATTTATTAAAGTTGACAACAAGTAAAAGGAATAAAGACAAAGTGGTTACAAGCAAATAAAAGTAAAAATACGCTTTCTAACGCAGTGGTCCCCAAACTGTGGGGCATGACCCCTAGGGGGACATGGAGGAACATTTGGGGGGCACAGAGGGTCCCAGGCCAGTCCCTACAGGAGGGGGGCGGGGATGGAACACCACCCAGTCCTGCACTGTCCCCTGCTCCTGACCCTGACTCCACTCCCGGCCCTGCCGCCAGTCGCAGCCCCAATCCCACCGCCGGCCCCTACCCCCAGTTTGGGGGGGGGGAGGGCAGGTGGACAGGGGTAACGGGGGCACCAGTTAAAAAGTCTGGGGACCACTATTTTAATGGTTAAGATCTAACTTAAGCTACAGCCTTGATTCAAGGTAGATTTCTTTCCAATCTTTTTCTTTCCAGACATGGCCGACTTCCTCCATTCAGAAACTTCCATATAAGTACAAGTGACTGGTCTCCTTTGTCTTCCTAGGTGAAGGAGCTTTGCCTAAGCAGATTCTTAAAGACTCAGTTTCCAGACACTGCAACCTCCTTGTCTGAAGGATCCATCTTTCTCACCTTGCAGAAAGCTCTGGCCACTGGGGTCTGTCTAGTGATGGATACCAAGATGGCTTCTTCTCTCTATATTTCCAAACTCACTGTTTTGGTCCACAACTCAGGACAATTTCATGCTGTTCTGCCCTTCCTGGAGATGTCTCACCACCCTGTAGATTTAAATATAAATGGGGTTTCCATTGTTTTTGATCACACCTTGCTTAATTTCATTGTAGACAGGTAGATAGCTGCCTTCCCTACTGTCTGGGAAAAAACCTTTTTCTCCTTTTTTTGGTCACAGACTTTAAACATAATATCAGTGAATATTCATAATTCCTCATACAGTATTAATATATATATTTTACAATAATATTAATCACCAGTGTGCCATTAGCTTTAGAAAAAGACCTTATTTGATACACATTTATAATTCAGTAATACTGTGTACAATCAGCTGATTCAATCATCATTTGAGGCTTGAAGAAGAGTTGAAGAGCAACTGGCAAAAGAGACAAAAAAGTTTTCTATTAGTTTTTAAGTATACCAGAACCAGGAAGCATGCCAAACAATGAGTGGGGGGCCACTGGACAATCTGAAATAGCAGAACTATTAACTGTGGTATGTAACCCATCACTTAAATCAACCTCTGTACCAAATGACTGGTGGATAACTAATGTGACACGGATTTTTAAAGAAGGTTCCAAAGGCGATCCTGGCGATTACAGCCTAACTTCAGTACCAGGCAAACTGGTTGAAATGATAGTAAAGAACAGAATTATCAGGCACACAGTCAACATGGCTTTTGTAAAAGGAAATCATGCTTCACCAATCAGAATTCTTTGAGGGGGTCAACAAGCATGTGGACAAGGGTGAGCCAGTTGATGTAGTGGACTTAGAGTTTCAGAAAGCCTTTGACAAGGATCCTCACCAAAGGCTCTAAGCAAAGTAGGCAGTCATGGGATAAGAGGGAAGGATCTTTCTCATGGACCAGTAACTGGTTAAATGGTAGGAAACAAAGGGTAGAAATAAATAATAAGTTTTCAGAGTGGAGAGAGGTCCCCAAGGATCTGTACTGGGGCCAGTGCTGTTCAACATATTCATAAATGATCTGGAAAAAAGGTGTAAACCATGAGGTGACAAAGTTTACAGATGATACAAATTACGCAAGATAGTTAAGCCCAAAGCTGACTGTGAAGAGTTACAAAGGGATCTCAGGTTTCAGAGGGATAGCCGTGTTAGTCTGTATCAGCAAAAAGAACAAGGAGTACTTGTGGCGCCTTAGAGACTAACGAATTTATTTAGGCATAAGCTTTCGTGGGCTAAAACCCACTTCATCGGATGCATGCAGTGGAAAATACAGTAGGATGATATATATACACAGAGAACACGAAAAATGGGGGTTGCCATACTAACGCTAACGAGACTAATCAATTAAGGTGGGCTATTATCTGCAGGAGAAAAAAAACTTTTGTAGTGATAATCAGGATGGCCCATTTCAAACAGTTGACAAGAAGGTGTGAGTAACAGTAGGGGAAAAATTAGCATGGAAAAATAGTTTTTATTTTGTGTGATGACCCATCCACTCCCAGTCTTTATTCAAGCCTAGTTTAATGGTGTCCAGTTTGCAAATTAATTCCAGTTCTGCAGTTTCTAGTTGAAGTCTGTTTTTTTGTTGGAGAATTGGGACTTTTAGGTCTGTAATTGAGTGACCAGGGATCTCACAAAAGTGGGTGACCAGGCAACAAAATGGCAGATGAAATTCAGTGTTGAAAAGTGCAAAGTAATGCACATTGGAAAACATAATCCCAACTCTACATACAAAATGGTGGGGTCTAAATTAGTTGTTACCACTCAAGAAAGAGATCTGAGTCATTGTGGATAGTTTTGAAAACATCCACTTAAAATGCAGCAGCAGTATAAAAAGCCAGTGTTAGGAACGATTAGGAAAGGGATAGATAAGACAAAAATACCATAAGTCCACTATATAAATCCATGGTACTCCCACACCTTGAATACTGCATGCAGTTCTAGTTGCCCCATCTCAGAAAAGGATATATTAGAATTGGAAAAAAACCCAAAAAGGGTAAGAAAAACGATTAGGGATATGGAACAGCTTCCATACGAGGAAACACTAAAAAGACTGGGATTGTACAGTTTAGAAAAGAGACAACTATTAAGGGGGGATATGAAAGATCTATAAAATCATGAATGGTATGGAGATAGCGAATAGGGAAGTGTTACCACTTTACAACACAAAACCAGCCGTCACCCAATGAAATTAATAAGCAGCAGGTTTAAAACAAACAAAAGGAAGTACTTCTTCACACAATGCACAGTCCACATGTGGAACTTGTTGCCAGGGGATGTTGTGAAGGCCAAAAATATAACTGGGTTCAAAAAAGAATTAGATATGTTCATGGAGGATAGGTCCATCAATGGCTATTAGCCAAGATGGTCAGGGATGCAACCCCATGCTCTGGGTGTCCTAGACCTCTGACTGCCAGAAGCTGGGACTGGACGCCTGGGGATGGATCACTTGATAAATTGCCCTGCTCTGTTCATTCTCTCTGAAGCATCTAGCACCAGCCACTGTCAGAAGATAGGATACTAGGCTAGATGGACCTTTGGTGTGAATTACTATGGCCATTCTTATTTTCTTATGAGATTCAGACCCCCTATATTTATAGCCCTGATAAAGTTTCTCTTTCCTGCTGCGGTGTAGACATCATGCTGTTTTTTTCTCTGCTTGTTAGCTTGATAGCTTTGTTTACCTGATATATAAATGGACCTTCATTGTCTCTGCCTGACGACCAGGGTGGACAGAAAAACAAATACACATTCCTTTGTCTAGCGTACACTGTGCTTATTCACTGCTTGAAAAACAAACAATTTTAGCACATATCCATAACTCTTTGTACACACCCTGTACGTACATCACAGAAGAATATTAGTGATCAGTGAATTATTAGTTTTCCAATGACATATTACATTATACCTTTTATATACAGATTATACCCACAGCGAATTGGTCTGACAAGAGCTGCTGACAGAGTAACGAACCACCACTGCATCAAAGATATCAAGTCAAATGTCTTACAGAAGTCTACTACATGAACACTATTACTGTTATCAACCAAACTTGTAATCTCATCAAAACAAGGTATGTTAAGTTTGACAGGATCTAGTTTCCATAAACCCATGTAGATTGGCATTAATTACATTATCCTCCTTTAATTCTTTATTTTTCAAGTCCCGTATCAACGGCTCCATAATCTTGCCCAGAATCAATGTCAGACTGATAGGCCTGTGTGGCAGGGTTTACTGGGCTCTTTGAGGCCCCCTGCTGGAGGCCTCATGGTCCTACCACACGACAGAAAAGGAGCAGTGAAGGTGAGTCCCTCAGGCCTCCCTAGAAAGGATGCAGGGAAGCAGCCTATCAGTGCCCAGCAGGCTCAGTTAAAAGGAGAACCGGTGCTTGGGCAGGTCAGTTCCTGGCTGGGACCAGAGGAGTAAGAAAAGGTGCTCCTAGCTGGAGCTCAAGGGAGAACCAGAAGATGGGTTCTGGTGGCATTGGCATTTGGTGAGGAAGAAGAGGAGTGGAGAACTTCAGCCCTGAGGTAAGGGTGAAAAGAAAGTGGTTACATGGGAAGTGACCCAGTGAATAGCAGCAGCAACTATAAAAGGAAGCAGCACATGGCTGCTACTTGTAGGGTGCCTGGGTTGGGACCCAGAGTAGTGGGTGGGCCCGTGTCCCCTCACTGGCTACTGGCAAAGTGGCCAAAGCCCTGAGAAGGGTACACATTTTGTTAGAAGCCCAAGCACTGGGCTGGAATTTAAAGGGTTCAGGGATGGGGCTGAAGACCCTGCAGAGGGCCAACCATTTGTTGCATTTTGTTACCCCCGGACTTGAAGAAGACCTGGCTGGAGAGCTGTGGCAATAAGACCCAATAAGGTAAAGAGTCTCCAAGGAGAAAGCCCTGGGGGCATTGCTCTATATCAGGGCAGGCATGGACTTAAAGCTAGTCCAGAAGGGGCTGAGGACTGAGCCTAGAGACAGAGCTAAAAACTTTAGCAAAGTAACTGGGATATACCCAGTTAAACCTCTCACCCCGAAAGGATTTATTCGTTCATATTGAGTATGTGTGGCTTGGCTGGAGGGCTGGCTCACTGAAGCCCCACCTGATGAGGTTAACAGCGGACAGGATGTCCCGGGAGCAGAGAGAGAGTGAATGGAGTGCAGGTTCGCACCAAACTGACAGGAGGAGCTCACAGGAGGTGAGTGTGCCCCATCACAACTTGTAATTACCTTGGTCATCCCATTTACCCTTTTAGAAGATTGGCACTTCAAACCACCACCCAGTGGGGATGAACTTGTAACCAAAAGAAATCACAGCCTCAGCTTAGAACTAGCACCCTCATAACCTGTTCAGACCACCACCTCCTTTCCACCCCAACATTACCATTCATGCAATATTGATCTCCTTTTGAGGACAGTTAATGAAAGATTTAAAATACCAGTTAAACATCAAGATTTAGAAACCCAAGAACTGAGTACCAAAATCTTGATATTATGTACTGAACACTTATTATACTGATGAACTGAAGTGTATTTGCTCCTTATAGTCAGCTTTTCAAACTTCAAAGCTTACATTTCTGTTCAATATAGTCGCTTTCAACTTGGGTATCCCCCACACTGCAATTATTGTCAGTAAGCCACAGATGTTCACCACATCAAAGAGAAAACATAATTGTGAGGGGTTCCAAGACAGTTCTGGATAGTAATTCCAGGGTATGATGCATTTGTGCCTCTAATAAATTTAGATTTTTTCCTGGTGTCTACTCAAAGAAATAGACCACTCATCTATTCCTCCATAGTTAATACAATTACTATACAGTACTGAGTACATTTCAGTGATTACTTTGACGATCCTGGGTAGGCAGCTACAAACATAAGCAAACACCAAAACAATTTAACACTTTCACCACGTTTTAAGCCTACAGTATAGGGAAAGGGCTCTCAACTATTCCAGACCACTGTACTCCTCTCAAGAGTCTGATTTGTTTTGTGTACTCGCAAGTTTCACCTCACTTAAAAACTTACAAAATCAGACATAAAAAATACAAAAGTATCACAGCACACTATTACTGAAAAAATGCTTACTTTCTCATTTTTACTATACAATTATAAAATAAATCAATTGGAATATAAATTTGTATTTACCTTTCAGTGTATGGTATACAGAGCAGTATAAACAAATCATTGTCTATGAAATTTTAGTTTGTACTGACTTTGCTAGTGCTTTTTATATAGCCTGTTGTAACACGAGGCAAATATCTAGATGAGTTGATGTACCTCTTGGAAGACCTCTGCGTACCCCCAGGAGTAGGCGTACCCCTGGTTGAGAACCACTGGTACTGGGGAAATAAACAGGAGAAAAGATTCAGCTATAACTGTTTACATTTTGGATTTCTGCTTTACAAATATTTTATTCAGACCTGGATATAAAGATGGATTTTTAACCTAATTTTTCCATGAGAAACAAATGCCATGTTATAATACTATATACCTCAAAGTATTATATATAATTAGGCTGGGCAGAATTCACTTTAAATTGATGTCGGTAAACATAGATTTCAGCTGAAATAGATGAAAAGTGTTGATCAGTAACAGTCAGTCAGACTGTAGCGTCTGTAGGCCTTGCTGGAGCTCCAAGCATAACTAACAGTGTGAACCAAAGGCTGTAAATCAGAGTAGGCCAGGCCTTGGCAAAACACCACCACACTGGGCATTAGCTAACACCAAGAAAGCACAATTCTGACAGTAGAGAATGGTACAAAAAACACACAGATCTCTCAAGTAACTGTGAAAACAAACTTCCAAGAGATGGTACAAGAACACACCGACACCTCATAAGATAAGGATAGGATGACAGGATAATGAATAACGATGTTTGGTTCGAACAAGCAGGTATAGGGATAAGGGCATGGGTGGCTCGAACCTCTGGCTGGGGGAGGCTAGCCCCCAGCCCCGCCCCTTCTGCCTGAGGCCCCACACCTTCTTCCATGTGCCCCGGAACACAGAGCCCTCCCACCGCGGCCGCCAGCCCCACCCGCTACCCTCTGCCCTGGAGCACCGGGAGGGAGAGCGCACAGCAGCACTGCTGCAGCCTCCCCAGCCACGGGAAGGCGGGCGGTGTGGCCCCAGCCCCTGGAGCCCAGTGGCACCGCCAAAGCGGAGCCCTGGGGGCAGAGTGTGGGCGGGGCCATGCCTGGCTCTCTGGGGAGAGGTTCAGCCTCCCCTACCCACCACCCATGGATAAGGGTTGTAACTGACAACTTCTGGAGTGTAATACGTGTAACCCTTCTGCCCATCTAAGTTGGCAGCAACAAGGGCCGGGTTTTGTATCTAAGGGTTCCGTTTCAATAACGGAATGCAAAACCGTCTTGAGCCCCCACCCAGTGACCTGGGACAATTACATACCACCCCCTGGGCGCCTCTAAGAGGCAATACTTCCCCTCTCGCAAGCACGGAGTCGGAGTGTAGCAGAAAATGTTTGATAACATGAGGTAAACGACATCAGCATTAAATTGGAAAAAATACCACAAACAGGATTCATAATACAAACTATGAGCAAAAGACCCATCCCAGCAAATTGGGCCATGTCCTTTCCCTTTGGTTCTTGAATCCAGCAACCCAAAAATCAACCAGAGTCCTCAAAGTCCAACACCCCCAAAGTCTCTTGGGTTCATCAGACCCCCAAAGTCTCTGTCCCTGGTCAGTGCAGCCCCAGAGTAAAAGGGGGGGCACACAGGGTGTTAAGGGGCACCTTACGTGATCCGAGGCCGGCTGGCCATTTCTCCATGGGCTTCCGCCGCAGCCTTCACCATGAGCCAGTCCACTTCCTGCTGTCCCACGAACTGCTCTGCTCTATCAACTGCTCTGCTCTATGAGCTGCTCCACTCCGCTCCAGCCATCCCTGCAAATGGTTCCGCTCACCAACCTGTGAGCTGCTCCGACTGTCCACGCAAGGCTCCGTGCCGCTCACTGCGCCTCCAGCCGTCCCTGCAAACTGCTCCGCCAGCCGCTTAGCAATATAGCTTCAGGCTCCCTCATTAGTTAACACAGCACTCAGTGATCTCAGCTCTTAGTAACTTTAGCTCTTTTGTGATTTCAGCTCGTAGTAGGAGAGCCCCAGTTCTGTTGCACCATTGGCCCAAAGTGAATTCAGCTCAGCAGCCTGCAACTAGACTGCTAATGGAATCAAAGTTAGTTCTGACATTCAACAGTGGAGAGAGAAGGTGGTGCAATTGGTGTTTTGAGCCCTCAAAGGGACCCATACCATCAGGTACAAATACCTGTCCCCATCATCTCTCAATTCACTGGGTTGAGGAACCCATGTCCCTTGTCTAGCAAGTGCTACTTAGGTGATGGTGAGACACTCTGTCATAAAACAGTTTCATTGTCCTTGATTCATATAATCAGGGTAACAAACACTTTATTCCTCCTGCCCCAATAACAGAGAAACTGGGGATTCCACCCCCTCCAAAGTAACCACTATCAGTTGCTGTTGTCTCATGCCAGGCGGATGGGTGTGCCTATGCAAATAAGATCAGCCCCTGGAGTTCTTTCCCACACTTGCCATAATCCACCACCAGATGTCAGGGTAGAGCTCATCCTGACTGCTTACATCCGTAACTAGTTTAGATCAATGAATAAAAAGGAGAAGTCATAGGAGGGGCAACTTTGTGCTAGCCTAGGGGACAGGATCTGGTGTCCTGACTGAACTGGTATCATTGTCGCGGACATACATGTGTTAGTGTACCTGTAGCATTTATGGGGCACAAGTACCATGCTTTGTCGATAATAAACCTGGCTAAGCACCTTCACCACCAAACCGAGCCTGTGGTCTTTCTTATGAATAACATGGAGGTTTGCTGAATTAACATGCTGCACTGCGTGCTAGTGTAGTTGACATTGGCACTCCTAGAACAGCAACACTGGCAGCAGTAATAACACTGCAGTATCAGCAACACCATTCCACAGCACTAACAGCCTCTCCTGCTTGAAGCTGCAGGGATCAGGTGTCACCTGGAGCCTTTTGAAACCCCACTCATGGTCCTGCTCACTCATGTCCATGACAGTGGGGCTGCAGAAGGCTTCCTGTGCTGCTGCAGGGCTGGTGACACCCAAAACCAAGGCACGAAGTGTGGGGAAGGCTGAGATCTTAACAGGTCAGAGCAGAGACACCCAGCCAGGGCTGCAAAGAGGAGCACAAGTCCTGGGCCGCAGGATAGGCCACCCAACTACCATATGGCTCCTCACTAGGGACAGCAATTCAGCAGCTGGGTAGCCTCCACTGCAACTGGAAACTCATCTTTGTCTTGCTTCTCACAGGGTGTGTGTGTGTGTGTGTGTGTGTGTAGGGGGGGAGGGTCTGCTTTTCCCCACCAGGACCATAGCCTTCCCCACATCAATGACCCTGCGGCTGTGCAGGGAACCATCTGCAGCTCCACTGTAAACATTCCCGCTCACTCACTCACCAGTCAGGAGTGCAGGAATTATCCCTGGGCAGGAACTGTTCAGCAAGCTCCACGCAGCCAGGGACTGCCCTCCTCCTTGCAGCCCTGCTGTGAGTGCTGGGATCCCACTATCAGTGCTGCCCTAGCCCTATTCCACCCCGCCCCCCAATTTCCAACAATTGTAAAAATAGTTAAAAATATCTTTAAAATAAAAATTGATAGTAACCTTCAAAATTAGAAAAACAATTAAATTTTTCCAAGCCTAAAAATAACATCAGAGTATTCCACATCGCACTATAGCTATATGTTAGTTATGGTGCAAATATGGTATATTGTTGTGTCACTGATTTGACATTGAACGCACTATCTGAAAAAACAACAAAATAGTTCATACTATCTGTGAGTACAATGAAAACTTCCCTAGCATAATGAACAGGAGTGCTTGTGGCACCTTAGAGACTAACAAATTTATTTGGGCATAAGTTTTCATGGGTTAAAACCCACTTCATCAGATGCATGGAGTGGAAAATATAGTAGGAAGATATACATATATACACACACACACACACAGAGAACATGAAAAGATGGGGGTTGCCATACCAACTCTAACGAGACAAATCAATTAAGGTGGGCTATTATTAGCAAGAGAAAAAACACTTTTGTTGTGATAATCAGGATGGTCCATTTCAAACAGTTGACAAGAAGGTGTGAGTAACAGTAGGGGGAAAATTAGCATGGGGAAGTAGTTTTTAGTTTGTGTAATGACCCATCCACTCCCAGTCTAAGACTGCTACCACTCTGAAACCTGTTCCCTAGCATAATCATTCACTATAAATTTTTATTTAATTTGGAATTTATTTGCACACAATATACACATTTATATATACACAAATATTTCTGATCTGCTCTTTTTGCTTAATGACTCCTGAAATTAATTACAATTCAGTTTTATTGATGATAGGAAACAGATTTAAAGTATGATTAATGACATGCAATATTACTGCTTATATAAGCATAATGAATGTTATTGTTGTACGAGTTAGCAAAATATTTAGTAATTCTGAATTAGTAGTTTGCAGGAGTCATGATTAATAGACATCAACTGGATACCGATTATGTAATGACAATCATGAGATATATTTAAGAAATGAAAGTCTTTAGCTGTTTGAGCTCAAAGAAAAGCAAATATTTTCAAGGTAACCCATAATTATTTTATTTTCTGAATCATAACACAAATCAAAAACAATAATTTAGTCGTTCAGGGCTAACAGGATTTAACTTTAATTTTCAAGTAGCTGAGAAGAGAAGTCTTGCCAGATCTTATTTTAAATCTTAAATTATTTTAAAGAAACTTTTAAAGTAAGGTTTGCATTCTTAAACTGAGTTGTGTCCCACCTATTATTTAGGGCTTGTTCCAACAAAACAGAGATTTTTGTTGGAACAAAAACTACAGTACGTCTAAAAGTTTGCATACATGGAGGTTTAAACCAGATCAAATTGAGTTAATATGGTTTGAAAATGCTTGCGTACACACAATGCAATCCATCACTGCTCACTAACTGCATTTATTATTAAGTCTGGAATCCTTTTGCAAAGTGGTCTAGGTTTGTTCCAAATTTAATTAGTTCAGTCTATTGCTCATGTGGATGCAATTGCTGCACACCACTTTTTGCATGCTTCCAATGGCTGTCCCACAATGCTTTTGCAGGTCAACTATTACAAACCAGTCTTTTGAAGTGTGTGCCCACTGCTGTTCTGGTGTCAAGTTCCCAGGATGATAATCCCTTCCACTGTTAAAAAAGCGGACATGAAGCCACATTTTGCCCATTTTCCCCTGGATCCCAGAGTACAACCACAATATTATTCCAGAAGCCCCACAACATGTTTCACCCAGCTGCCTAGAGCCATGCTGAAACCCTGGATCTTATCGCTATCTGGGTTAAGGAAGCTCTTGTGGCCAGCCACTGGAGTGAAGACCTTTTTATGGACACTGCAAAGGCTAAAGCAGGCCTAGGATGCATCAGGTGAGGCACTTCCAGTAGAGACAGGGAAGTGTTCATACCATTATACGAGGCATTGGTGAGACCTCCTCTGGAATACTGTGTGCAATTCTGGTCTCCGTTTAAGAACGATGAATTAAAACTGGAACAGGTGCAGAGAAGGGCTACAAGGATGATCCAAGGGATGGAAAACCTACCTTATGAGAGGAGACTCAAAGAGGTTGACTTGTTTAGCTAACCAAAAGAAGGCTGAGGGGAGACATCACTGCTTTCTATAAATACATCAGAAGGATAAATACCAGGGAGAGAGTTATTTAAGTTAAGCGCCAATGTGGACACAAGAATAAATGGCTATAAACTGGCCATCAACAAGTTTAGGCTCAAAATTAGGCAAAGGTTTCTAAGCATCAGAGGAGTGAAGTTCTGGAACAGCCTTCCAAAGGGAGCAGTGAGGGCAAAAAAACAAATTGGCTTCAGGATTGAGCTTGATAAATTTATGGAGGGGATGGTATGATGGGACTGCCTATAATGGCATGTGGCCCCTCGGTGACTGCCAGTAGCAAAACTCCCCAACCACTGGAGACGGGACCCTAGATGGGGAGGGCTCTAGGTTACTACAGAAAATTCTTTCCCAGGTATCTGCCTGGTGGGTCTTGCCCACATGCTCAGGGTCTAACTGACTGCCATATTTGGAGTCAGGAAGGAATTTTCCTGAAGTCAGATTGGCAGAGATCCTGGGGGGGGGGGGGGGGGAGGGGGGAGGGGAAGGGGAAGGGAGACCTTCCTCTGCAGCATGGGGCATGAGTCACTTGCCGGTTTAAACAAGCGTAAATGGTGAATTCTCTAACTTGAAGGTCTTTAAACATGATTTGAGGACTTCAGTAACTCAGCCAGAGGTTACTGGTCTATTACAGAAGTGGGTGGGTGAGGTTCTGTGGCCTGCAATGTACAGTAGGTCAAACTAGATAACCTGATGGTCCCTTCTGACCCTAAAGTCTATGGGGGTCACAACCTGGATGCCAACCAGTGCTGGAAAAAGAGCAAGCAGCTTAGGAAAAAATATATTGATACAAGGGACAAAAGGAGCCAGTCTGGCAGGGGATATGTGACCTGTCCATGACTGATGAACTGGATAGGAGTCTACACAATTTTAATACAGCCCATCCCAGACACCGTGTGGAGCTTGCTGCCTGCGCACTGTCTCCCCACCGAGGACAACTGACTAGACATACTGGACGATGAGCAGGATGCCAGAGAAGCTGTCCCCCAAGAGCCAGGATCTTTTGGGGACTCAGGACCCTGATGCTAGCCAGCTGGAAAGCCAGCCCTAGTCCTGCATGGCAGCAGTCCCTGATTCCTGCCCTGCACAGTCCAAGTCTGAGTCCCAGCCAGAAACCCAGGCTGGGTCCAAAGAAGCAGATCTCCTGGAGGCAGCTTTCACCTGTATGTACCTATCTTTACAACGTATTTTATTATTATTTTGCTATACTGGGGTTCTGGCTTTGGTTCCAGGTGCCTTGTGGCTGCAGCCATTGTAGGCAGATGTGAGATAGGAGCCCTTCTGAGTATACTGCCTCTGCCTCCCTCCGTTGGCTCTTACTGTCCTTTCAGCTCCCCTGTACATTTCCAAAATGGCAGCTACACCATCCAGGCAATTAGCCTACATGACGTGCTGAAGCCTAGGGTTGCCAGGCGTCCGGTTTTCGACTGGAACCCGGGGGCTCCAGTCAGCACCACCAACTGGGCGTTAAAAGTCCGGTCGGCAACGCAGCAGGGATAAGGCAGGCTCCCTGCCTGTTCTGGCTCCACGCTGTGTCCAGGAAGTGGCCAGCAGGTCTAGCTCCTAGGTGAGGGGGCCACGGGGCTCCATGCACTTCCCCGGCCCCAAGCACCGGCTCCACACTCCCGTTGGTCAGGAACTGCAACCAATGGGAGCTGGAGGGCAGTTCCTGTGGGCAAGAGCAGTGCGGGGAGCCTTCTGCCCCCCCCCGCCCCCCCCCCCACACACCTAGGAGCCGGACCTGCTGGTCACTTCTGGGGCGCAGCACGGAGCGGGAGAAGCAGGGAGCCTGCCTTAGCCCTGCTGACTGGGAGCCGCCTGAGGAAGCCTGCGCCCCAACCCTCAGCCCCCCGCAACCCACAGCCCCCTCCTGCACCCCAAACTCATCACCTCACCCCAGGTCCCATCCCAGAGCCTGCACAGCCGGAGCCCTCACCCCCCCTGCACCCCAAGCCTTTGCTCCAGCCCAGAGTCCCCACACACACCCTGAACCCCTCATCCTCAGCCCCACCACAGAGCCCACACCCCCAGCCTAGAGCCCACAGCCCTGCCTGCACCCCAACCCTCTGCCTCAACCCGCAGCCCCCTCCCGCACTCCGAATCCCTCAGCCCCACCCCCCCAGCCTGAAGCCCCCTCCTACACCCCAAACACCTCATCCCCACTCCAGAGCCCACACCCCTAGCTGGAACCCTCACCCTACCTGCACCCCAACTCCCTGCCCCAGTCCAGTGAAAGTGAATGAAGGTGGGGGAGAGTGAAGGGGAATGTAGTGAGCAAGGGGCGGGGCCTTGGAGAAGGAGCAGGGCAAGGGTGTTCGGTTTTGTATGATTAGAAAGTTGGCAACCCTACTGAAGGCACGAGTATCAACTGTTTTCAGGATCACTGCGCATCTGCCCATTTTCCTTCTCCTGCCCTCATCTGTCTGCCCTAGCAACGCCTCCTCCTGCTTTTAACATCTCAAAATGGAGGATGCCAGCATGGCGCAGTCACAATTGTCCCCATCCCCCTCCTGTTACAGATTTAAATAACAAAACCATTTATTTGTGCAAAGTTGAACATTTATTGAGACAGTGGTTACAGGAAAAAAAGTTTAGCTAGTGTTCATAGTTTACAGGAGGTATAAATGCGGGTAAAGGTACAAACTATACTGTTCCCTGCTGAGATACAAATGCCCTGCGCCTTCTAACAGACAATCATTGCAGGACCCCATCTATTTTTTTCTGCACTTCCCCATGTCTCTGGGGGAGATGTACCAGAACTTAAGATTGATAAATTGCTCTATTTTGTTTTGCACATCATAGGGAATACCTGCACACCGATCCCAAAGTTACAACTTGCCAGCTCCTTCCACTCTGGAAGAGCTTCTGAGAGAGACTATCCTGGGGAACAGCTTTACAGTATATTTTGCTGGTGTGCCTTTTGCCTTTTTGAATAACACCAGTTTCTGCCTTCTGTCACCCACCTCAGAATAATCTTAGAGAGTGAGGACAGCCTAAAGGAAATGTAGAGATGATCAGTATCTGGCTCAGCTCCTGGTGCCCCCATAACCCTCCTTAAGCCCTAAGACACCACAAAAGCACCTTCACCACACAAATAAAATTGCAAAACCAAAATGGGAACAGCATAACACTATCAATAGGAAACAGAAATCCCAATGTAGCCAGCACCTCCTCACACACAGACCACTTATCTCTGAGATTTCCCCCAAGATTGGGAAGAGTCTCAGGGAGGTAAAGTCACATATATAATTTAAAAAATGTTATGGCCTTCCTGAAATATGAACAATAAGTGATTTTTTTTTCCTTCCATCCCCTACAGCTATAGCACCTGCAACAGCCAGACTGTCAAGGACATGGCTTCTATTGACCACTAGGAAACTGGCAAACCTGAGGGGGCAAAAAAAGACCACTCGGGACGAAATGTTTGCAGAACTCATGGCAGAGTCTCAGAGGAAAACCAGCCTGGCTGAGAGGCAGAGGCAGTACATGAGGACCCAGAGGGAGAAAGAAATGCAGCTCTCCCAGGACATCATAACATCGACCAAGGATAGCATTGCAGTGGTCAAGAACAGCATCGTGATAGCCAAGGCAGTTCAGGGACGCTCTCCTGAACCACAATGCTCTCCTTCAAAACATGCTCCTGTTATGCCAGCAGTCCCTTACTTTGGTTCCCAGCCACGTCCTTCAGCCCCTGGACAATACAGGCTACTGGACCAGCAGCAACTTCTCTCTGCTGTACCCCCACAGCAGTGCTAGCAATGGCATTCCCCTCTCAGAATCAACCTCTTGGCACCAAGAACACCAGCTCTTGGGAGCTCAGCACATGGGAGCCTTGCAGCGCTCCCAACAATTTTGACAAGAGGCGGCAGAGGGAAGATGGATACTCATCTGTGACTTTAAGCCTCTCTCCCCCGCATACACACATCTTGTTCTGTTTGTACTGTTGCACTTTCCGTTTGTTTGGGAGTTTTTTGTGCTGTTGCTTTAATTAAAGGTTTGCTTTACAAAAATACTGTATTTTTCCACTGGTTCGATTAAAGCTTTATTTTTGGTTTTGTTATTGCTGCCTCCTAATAAAAAATTAAAATCCATTCATTGAGTCATCGTTGCATTTAACTCAAAAAATCCTTTAAATAAAGCTTTAAATATATTCATAGCATTTAACAAAAGTACATAGAGAATGTTCCATTTCCGCCACCCTTACACAACACTTCAGTGCTTACAATGTACCCATCCCCCTCCACAGGTTCAAAATATGTGGCATTCCTCACAATATTCCCCTGAGTGTCAGTATTTTCTGTGGGACGCTTTGCTGGACGCTGAAATTGCTGAGCAAGTCTCTGCACCTCAGCCTCCCACTCATTAAGGCTTTCTCCCTTGCTTGCAAAACATCATACAGAACACAGCATGCAGTTATAGTGGTCGGAATGTTTTTTTCTGCTGTTTCCAATCTATTTCATAAACAGGAACACTTGCCTTTCAAACATCCAAATGCTCATTTGACTGCCATTCTGCAACTGCTCAGGCGACAGTTAAAATGTTCCTGCCTTCTGTCCAAGCAGTCTGCATATGGCTTCATTAACCAGGATTTTAGGGGATAAAACGGTTCTCCCATAATAACCAGTCCAACCACCACACCATTAACATCCACAATGGTCCTGGGGGTAAACAGTCCTTTCTTCATTAATTTAAATAGAACTGAGTACCAAAAGATCCTAGTATTGTGGACCCACCCAAACCACCCTGCGGTTAAGTCTATAAACCTGCTGTGGTGGTCTACCAGTCCTTGGAGCACCATAGAGTAACCCTTTCTGCTCATAAATTCTGCACCCTGGCAGGGGTGAGGGAGGGGAAGGAGGAGGAAATGATAGTCACATGGGTTCCAGCAACTGCCCCAATACAGTCTGGGAACCCCATGCATGCAAAGCCATCAATAATCTCCTGAGTACTACACAGCTCTGTGACCCAGTTAGACAGTACTTTATCCACAGCAAAGCAGACTGGCATGGGAATGGTTCCAACCATTCATCTTCCCACATGAAATGTATTGGCCATAGACCACTAGCATTCTGCTGTGACCAGCTTCCAGATGGCAATGACAATGCGTTTCTCTATGAGCATGAAGCACCACATGTTGATACGCTGCCATTGCAGCTCCAGGGTCAGTTCTGCACAAATCTCAAAAGACGAAGCACTCCCCATCCTGAAGGTCTCCCGCCATTGCTAGTCATCCAAGGTCTGCAGAATGATCCTCTCACCAATCCATGTTGGTTTCCTGGACCCAGAAACAGCACTGAACGTTGTGTAGCTGATCCATGATCCAGTCCTTTAGTTCCATCAGCTCGGTATTGTCCCCTAGCTCCTCACCCTGCTGCCATCACTTCAGAATGTTTTCCTGCTGCCAAAGGAACTGCGCCTGCTACCACAGAATATTGTCCTGCTCCCTCATTATCTGCTTGGTGGTGCGACAGGCAAAGTGCAATGCCAAATTCATCCAGCACTTACTATTGTATTACAGTCAAAGCAACCTCAATGTATTTGCACTTGTTGCTGTAGTGGTGCGGAGTTTTGCTGGGTCCATGCTGGCAGACAGCAATTTGAAAAAGGTATAAACTCACCCAGAAAGGAAGCGTGGGGCAGACAGTGGAAACATGGGATTTTAAAAAAACAAAAATGCATCCAGCTTCCCACAATTCACAGGGAAACAATCTCAGGATGCACACTGCTCAGCAGTGAAACAGAGGACCATAGATAACTCTCAAGAACGCTACCTCTCAGTTTGCAGCAAACTGCCGCCATGTGTTGACACAATGAGAATTGAAAATAAAACAGACATTTCGTTTGCATGTTATTGGTGAGACTAGTATACTGCAAATTAACCTGATGTGCATCAAAAAGCTTTGGATTAAAGCTTCGATGCAGACATATCCTTAGCTGCTCTTGGCCCTGCTGGGATCAAAGTGGGAGGAAAATGGAGAAACTGCACAGAGCCAAGACCATTGGAGTGATGTCTCTGCTGGTCTTGAAGCTGCCAAGACCAGGGAAAGGGGACAGTGGAGGGCCAACTAAATACTGCTTGGGAACTGAAACTTTCTACACTTGATTCAGCCTAGGGATTGTTCAAACTTGAAAAGAAAAAAAAAAATCACTCATGTCATTTTGTAGTTATGCAAAGATGAAAAAATATATAGACTTTCCTTTTTTTGCTTACACAGCTCAAGAGCAGTTGAACAAAACAGCTTGAAATTTTTAGGTTAAGCAGTTCACGGAGGACTAGGCCCTTGCATAATATATAAATAAAAACTAAGGAAGGTTTAAGTGTTTTAAATCCAATTTTCATGCATGTATAGTAGTAGTGACCTTTTCTAATGTCGGGATCTGAGTACTAACTGCAGCACTACATACTGTAGCCAATAGCTCTCTAGAAACCTCTCTTTATATATAGACTTCAGGGTAGAAAGATTTTATATTGCAATTTTTCTGTTCCTGCATAGCTTCTGGCCTCTGCAGAAGGGAGGTCCACCACTTTCAAATGATTCTGTTCCATCCTTTTTTATGTGGAGCTTGTGATCAATTAAAGAACAAATTATGAAATTCTTTAACTCTGCAATCCAGTAATTTCAGGTGAAGGGTACTTTTAAATGTATACAATCTTCTAATTTAACAGCTCTAGATGTTCCCGTTTTATATGTAAAATACAGAAAATATAAACTTTACATTCACAATGTTAACATTACAGTAAACTTTCGAGTTTTAAGTTTCTATTAATTCAGCAATACTGATGAGTTAACCTGAATTCTTTATATCTTCTTTTCCTTATTTGAGCATTTAGAGTCATAATATTAATGTTAGGGTAATGTATGTTTTTGCATTTTAATATTTATACAGGTCCATTTGTTCTTAAGCATCTCAAAATGCTAAAAAGCTATACTGAGATACAAGTCCATATATGAATCATGTATCTCAACACACTGAAACAAAACACTGGAAAACCACCACTAAACTACAGTTTAGGACAGCAAGTTAAGAATACAGTTTCCAACACTCTGTAGGGGGTAGTTGAGGCAGGCAAAATGTAGTTACCAGAATTGGAATTTGGCCAGGACACTAGGGTTAAAATGGCTACTCTTATAAAAAGTGCTTACAGTTACTATAATGATTAGACTCGCTAAGTTTTCCGATGACCTACCTTATTTAAAAGGGGACACCTTCAGTTGCACAATACTTCTAAGGCCATGCTAGAGTACTGTTTAGGTACAGATGCTGAAGAAAGAGCACTGACTAATGAGAATCATCCTCACTTCCTGAAACATCTAGGTGCCTTCTGAAAGCCTCTTATCCAAACATTGCTCATCCTGACCCTTGCGAGATCTAACAGGAGTACAGCACAAGGAGGCATGGCTGCAGGCCTTCACAGTATTTTTCAGAGTAAAGCCCTCAGAGTACAATCTATGGGTATAGTCTCCTCACTGTGCATGGGGAGTTACACACACAAATCCCTATGCAATGAGATAAAACTAAACTTCTAAACATTTAACTTTCTAGTAGTCTTGAAATATGTGAGTATTTTGAAACTTGGCTGTTAAGAGAATTATATTCTCTCAAGGATAATAATAAATGACAATATATCTATCATAAAAGCCAACATTTAATAAAACATTTAACTTTCCCCCCTCTCTATGGAAACATAGCATAAAAATAACATATTTAACGTTCTGAAAAGAGAATAAATCTGTTCAATTATTTTTACCTCACATATATAAATGGCAATCCTTACTAATTGTTTTGTTAGTATTTAAATATCATAGCTCTGATTTTGTATTTGTTTTTCTTTTCTACTGTTTAATATATATATAGGATTGTTGCTACACAGAAAAATAAATCCAGGGCTTTTTATAGAGATAGTGAAGTAAGACTTTCCCCCCTCTCTCCAATAAAGACGACCTACTTTTGTGCATTTCTGTAACATTTGTTTTCTATCTTGGGAAATTATTATAAAATCAAATTAACTGTATGATGAACCTTCTGTAATTATGAGTAAGTGTCTTATTTTCAATTTAAGGGCATTTCTGATTTGTGGCTGCATTTTACTTATTTTACAAATGACTAAATGTCTAAATTTGATATCTAAATATACATTTTTAGTTCAAATCAATTAAACTGAGAATTATTCCCTTCTGGCTCCCTATATTTTTCTTTAATCTTGGTCAGCGTAAGACCTTATTACAAGTAATTTGCTACTATAAGGCTGAGGAAAAATGCTAGCCTCACATTTTTTGTCATTTCTCCCCCACCCCTCCTTCCCCTTCCCCTGCAGGCTGCTACTGTTGATGGCCTTTATGGAAATATAAATTCAATCAGCAGCTGCAAATTTCATGAGACGTCCATCTTCATGCTGAATTTCTAACTGAGTGTCAAAACAATCTGTGGATTTTTCCCTGATGAAACACACATTGAATTGTAAATTTCTGCAATTTTCTCATGTTTGAATTTCAGCTGCACTAAAATAGAGCTAGCCTAGATATAGTGCCTACCAGCTTGAGACAAGTAATTTTTTTCTCATTATCCCTCCTTATCATTCAAAGAGTTAAACTGTAAAAACCCATAACACATGACCTGGTTTATTTTTTTAAACAAAAAATAAATTATATTACATTTCTTATTCCACTTAGTATTAAAACATGATATAAAGAACCCCAATGTATTTTTAAAAGGTTTTCAAATGAGCTACTTATTTGATCTCCAGTCTTCACTATTCATTTTATAGTATTTTGCAGTGAATTTTGCAGTGAATCCAGGAATTAGCTGTGATAAAATCAAAGAATTTTCTATGGTGTCAAAATAGTCAAACATCTGAATAGAGAAGGTTCAATTCAGAGAAACAATGGCTGCTGTTTCCTCTTTCTTTGGTGTAAATCTTATTTTTAATTAAATGTTGGTGAGAAAGAGAAAATGTGAAAATATAGAATTAATTTAAATGGCTAGGATGGTTAGCACATACATCTGAACAGTTCACTGTTCTCTTGAGAGCAGCTAAAAGAGAATATAATTTTCCATTCAAATTGCTATTTTTTACAATAGCTTAAAGAGATTGTTTACTAGACAAAGGTTTATTATACCAACTCAAATATTTTACTTTAGAAAGACATCCATTTTTCTCTTTCAAGAATACTAATGTAAAATATGCAAAATGTTGTTTTGCTAATTGCAATGTGTCCTGGTAAACTTTAAGTAGCCTGTTTATTACATTTCCTTCTCATCACCACCTCACCGACGTAAATATAATTCACAATGAAGTAGCCACTGTCTTAGAATAAAGAGAACCCCCAAATATAAAATGTTGGTATATCTCTTTCCTCACACAGAAGCAAATATTAGCTATGGACTAACAGAAATGTGACAAACATTGCTCATGTCTCCGGCCATGCCATTATGCACGGGAATAATTTACACTGATTTCTCTGGGTTCAGGGAAATGTAGAGACCACAGTTCATATTGCCCAGCTAAATTATTCAATTAGGCCAAACTGCTAGATGAAGAACTTCTGCCTCCAATCCGCTATCATCATTAGCACCTGCCATATTCAGATGATCTTGTCCAGTATCCTGCCTGACTGTATGCAGTTCCAAATGCTTCAGAGGAGATTACAAGAAACCTCAATAGTGGAAAAATATGGAATAAACTACCCATGGAGGAAGGTTTTTGCTTGTTTGTGGCTGGAAGCACAAGGTTTTATAGCCCTTATTAAAAATTAGTTAACCTATCATTCTTTAGGCACACCCAACACAACTCTCCCTATCACCCTGATTGCATCATGCTTTGCTTGGACTGGCAGAAGAATCAAGTTCCTCATATTTCCTAACTTTCACAACTAGCTGACCATTAAATATCCCTCAACTCTTTTGTTGGGTAAAACATCACATTTTAGCCCACAAAGACAGATTTTGTTGACATCTAGCAGGACGTTGGTTATTAATGCGAATCCTCCATATCAGAATACAGGTCAGAGGAATAACTTTGTATAGCAAAGCCTGTTCAGCATTAAGTTTAGGAGTTACCTGTTCAAGAAGTGACCTTAATAAGTCTATTGCTCCCTCTTTGATTCCCCAATGAGTACTAAAACGCTAACATCCCACTCAGACATGACAGCCATTTTCTGCTCAAACTATAGTTCCAACTAATAAGTTGGTTTGTGTCATCAAGTCACAAATCCTGATCAGATGATGCTCAGGAATTTTGTTTCAGTTTTATAAGGTCTTGCATATTGGTTGGTTTTAACAGAATGATGAAAGTGTACACCAATCTCTTCCAACACCAACCATGTAAAATAACAAAGCCTGCGTATTGACATGCTAGTAGTTTCTAGTCACTAGTTTCAGTGTGCCTAGCCACAGATGCTGACAAAGTTGCCATAAAAAAGGCCTTTACTGAATTTTGTGTTATACAATGGCTGCCATTACCACAGTATCTTGAGCATTACATTATTTCATTATATCTGTCTGTGGCACTAGCTGAAAACTCCAAGTAAGGAAGGAAGGCTGTAATAAGAGACTATGGCTTTCTGATTCTTGTGAGAGTGACATTTGTTCCTACTCCTTTTTAGATTCTTTAATTTGGAATACTGCAGAATATTATATAGCATCTCATTGTGTTAATCAGTTTCACTTCATATCAGAAGATCAAATAATATTTCCACTCCATCCATATCCTCCAAGATCTGAGACATGATGCTTTGTTAGATCAGAGGCCAAAGCAATTCCAAAAGGAAAGTTGCTAAAACTTCCATCTACCTAAAGCGCAGTTGAAATTACTGAGTTCTGCATTTTTTTAATTGAGTCAGATCTGTTAAATCTTAGCTTCCCTTCAAAACTGAAAATACTTTGTATTTTTAAATTTAGACACCAACATGCAATTTGAGAATATTGTTAAGAGATGATCAAAGAGCTGCACAAAAGAAGCCATCTGCAGTGCACTGGTTTTTTGGTCCTACAAAACCCAGAAACTATGCTACATATTCTCGAGCATTATATACTGGCACCTTATCTATTATCTACTTAATGAACATCATTTATGCTTTTCTTCCCAATCTGACCCTGAAGACACTGAATACAGCAATTAGTTACTAATTATGTTAAGCATAAAAAATGAATATACAGAAATAAAATAATTAATCACTGGTGTAACAACTGTTTTTGTAGTATTTTAGTTCAGGTAACATTAAAAAAAAATAGTGGGGAGATTTGGTTATAGATAGCTAGAAAGGAGAGACCAAAAAAAGTGCATAAAAAATTAGATGTACCCCTTTATAACGCTGTCTTCGGGAGCCAAAAAAATCTTACCACATTATAGGTGAAACCACGTTATATCGAACTTGCTTTGATCCGCCGGAGTGCGCAGCCCCGCCCACCCCCCCGGAGCACTGCTTTACCGCGTTAAGGTATGCAGGCAGGCTTAGGGAATAGGGACCTAACCATCTCTAATAAAATATTGTTTTCTTGGTAAGTGCTGAGCTCCCTTTGTTAATATTTTTAGTCCCCCCGCCTTTTTTTTAAAAGCTATTCCACAACTCCCTCAGCTGAGAGGCCCTTTCCTCCATAAATGGCCTCCCAGACCTATGTGAGTCAGACACCCCAGGGAGAGCCATCAGAGAACCAAGACATACATGCCTGCTCAAGGCTCCACATATGGCTCTTGTAGGCTCTAATCAACACTCCACTGTCCCTGCTATCTGGCAAAGGGAGTGGAGTGCTGCCTGATCTTCCTGATGAAGAACAGAAAGGAGAGTGCTGAAAATGAACCTGATGGTGTAGAAACTCCCTCACCATTGGCTTATCAGCACGTCCACCAAGAAGGAAGGATGGGATACACACATTTCCTTTCAGTAGCCAAAGGGTAGGAAGTGAAAACGAAAATTCAATAGTGTCTCATCAGGACGTTCCATTGCTGCATGACAACAGAATCATGACAATGTGGCATCAAACAGATTAGATTCAATAACATAACTCCACAGATGAAGTGGCACTCCGAATTTTAAAGGTTGGACACTGAGGCTCTTGAGGCTCAGTGTCTCCTACATCTTATGATCTATTATAAAAACCCAGTTTCAATTACAATTCAAATACATGTCAAAATACACTAATATAGTAGATAAGAATATCAATATATTTAGGATAACATAGAACTACATAAGAAGTCAAGCTGCTGATATACTATAGCAGATAGCATTTCTGTACTACTAAAATCCCATGCCTTCTTAGAGTATCATTGCATAGTACAGTGTATTGCCCCCTTCAGAAATCTGTTCCCAGTAGTTGTTAGGACATAGGCATATCTCAAAGAAGGCCCCAATATTAATGCTGGGTACCTAGTCTACATACAACCAAGTTTCAGAATCTTTAATGGGGGTCATTTGTTAACACTGTCAAACACACAACGTAGACAACCTACTGCTGCTCCCATTTAATTCTGGCCTACAGCTGAAGTAAATTATCCTTCTCTACAGTGGGGAGGGGGTTCGGCGGGGGGGGAGGGGGCAGAAGAAGAGGAGAGTAGGAGGAGGGCAAATTTCTATCCGCATATGATGCCCACTAAGAGGAACAGATAGTTGCAACTATAGGCACTGACTCCATGGGTGCTCCAGGGCTGGAGCATACACAGAAAAAAATTAGTGGGTGCCTATCACCCACCAGCAGCCATCTCCCCCACCCCAGCGCCTCTTGCCTGCCAGTGGCCCCGCCAATCAACTCCTCCCCCTCCCTCCCAGCGCCTCCCACCTGCCGCAGATCAGTTGTTCTGTGGCATGCAGAAGGTACTGGGAGGGAGGGGAAGGAGCAGAGACAGGAAAGAGGCAGGGCAGAGGTGGGGGCTTGAGGGAAGGGGTGGTCTGGGGGCAAAGCAAAGGCAGAGCAGGGGTTGAGCACCCCGTGGGACAATTGGCGCCTGTGCTTGCAACTGAATACCAGAAGCGGAAATATAGTGTAATGACAGAAGTATGATGTTTAACTAGACTTCCACTAATAGTCACAATTGTAGCTACTCATTTTCCTTAAGTGAATAGGTAGCACAGACAAGCAAGTAACATTGGAAAATATGTCAATAACTACAGTAATATATAAAACAATTACCTTTTGTACACTGTTTCAGACAAACTATCTCAATGCATTTTACACTTGAATAGCTGTATTTTCACCGACAGTATTAACAGTTTGTCTTGAAACAACTAGATCTGCCTATATTAAAAAATGTCTAAAGAAAAAAGTTTTAAACTTTGGCTACAATACTTTGTCATTACTTGATTTTATTATTCATTTGTTGTATGATATACCACAGCCTAGAAAAACAATAAATCCACCACTTATGGTAATCCCTAAAAATACCCTAATTCCTAATAAGTATAAAATAATGTAATTACAGAAAGTTATTACATAAGAGTTTTAAGCATAAATGTAAGTTGCATATATAATTTTAAATATTTATATCAATTATTTTTGCTGTGTATTACTATACTAATAATTGCTGTGCACTGTCATAATATATATGTGACAGAATTCTATTTTTTTTTTTTTAAACACAATACTCACCCTGTCAAGAGGGGGGGGGGGGGAGAAGCTGTAGCCAATTACTTCATTTTATCATTCATTTATTGTGTGATGTTATGATTAACTAACATGTCATATCATATATAAACATTGTATGCGAAATAGATTTAAGTTGTAGAATTATAAAAGTATAAGATTGATTAGTAGTTAAAAAGAATAAGTGTGTATTAAGAAAGACTGAAATGCAAGGTCTACAGACTGAGGCCTGTAAAATGACAGCTTAGACATGAGAGGCCATAGGCTTAAAAATGCTTGACATAAGTAAGTGACCAAAGAATAACCCTATGCCACAAGATTATGGAAAATGATGTGCCAATGGGTGGTACTGCAAAAAATTAACCATAAGAGTAATTTTGACTACAGAACCCTTGATAGTCACATTGTTCTAACACATGCCCTAACTGCAGGCATAAATGCTAAAGAAACTATAACCATCTTATAAAAAAACAGGGTACCCCAATATTCTTGGGGAACACAATATAAATAAGAAAACCAAACTGGGTAAACTAAGTTCCCCCCGGGAAAATTCCAGCAGAAACCAACCCTCTACTAATGAGCAAATTGGCAAGGCATCCATCAAACCCTAAGAATATCCTTAAGAATATGAGAATGGCTATATTGGTAACTTGTGCATAGGTCTTTATAGAATTTCTGTATGCGTGGGTAATCATAACCTTAATTGTAACTTTAATAAAGTTGTAAAACAAACTAAACCTTGTACTTGTAACTGTATGTGTGGTCACTATCCATGTTCTTTCTGTGTTCCTAAAGGCTCTAAATCTAAAGCAAGTAGCAGAAATAACTTTCACTCTGTTGAGCTTAAAACCGTAACCACCAAAGCTGAACCCACAATGGTGTAATACAACATTACTAAATTCATTTTAAATAAAATAAAAGGCTACAATATACATCTGAATAAAACTGGCATTCCCTTTCACACTTACAACTCAAAATATGAGTTTTCAACATATTAAAATAAATGTTTTCAAAGCATAAAACAAGTCATAGGGGTAGCGTAAGATGAAGGGTACTCCCCCTAAATATAGAAGCACCCTAAATACAGTGGGTGGCACAAACAATACTTACAAGGCTGGCTATCTTACTTTTTCTGATTCAAGTTTTTGCTTTGGGGAAAAAAGCCACAAATAAGAATAATAAACTCTCACTTTTTTCCTGAAAATACCTTGATCTATATTTTGCAATGACTGTACAGTAAACATCATAATCAAGATACCATATACCCTAAAATACTTTTTTTTTTTTTTTTTTACAAGTATTGCTCAGAGTTACAATTAGTTTTAGTTTCCCCATCATAATTCACCTTTCAAGAGTCCATGAATTTTTCAAATACATCATGAAGTTGTACATAAATGTCATCTCAAATGTATTTTGCTTAGATTTTAAAAGGTCCAATTTTAAGTCTCTCTCCTAGATACTTTGTAAACATTGGGATTATCTGCTGTCTCCAATGAGATGGTAGTTTCCCCAGAGTTCAAGGACATAAAATTCAGAATCAAGTTTTCACCCATCACTACAAGGAGCTTCATTTACCTTTTTATTTGCTAACAATTTATTTTATTATCCAAGGTATCTGCTTCACTAACTCATTCTATACCAGTTTATCCTCTTTAGTACCCATTAAACAAATTTTAGAGATATTAAACTTTTTCTTCACAAAGACTGCTGGGAGGAAACTACTGAATTCTTCCACTATTTCCTTTCAGTACCTTACTTTGTTGCTTTATTAACAGCCACACTTAAAGCGGTCATTTATTTAACCTCCAGTATTTTTTGTGTTAAATAATCTATTATTTGTTTTAAATTCCCCAATGTGCAGATTTTGTTCTTCAAACACACTTTTTACATTCTCATTTCAGTTTCCAACAGTGCTGCAAGTTTTTTTGTCTACATACTGTAGTTTTCAGGAGCTCTATTTTAGCTCTCTGTCATTTTTAACAATTTATTACTCATCCACACTGATTCCAATATTTAGGTTTGCCAAACAGCAAACACTCTTTTTGAGCCAACTCCATGACCTCTTTAAACTTTAGCCAGTTTTCTCCCACTGTGCTTCCTGCTAAGAACATTGCCAGTCTAGTTCACTGAGTTCATTCTTCATTTTAACACATTTCACTTTTAAAAGCTTTATTTTACCAGCAGTTGTATTAGAGAAGCACAAAATATTCTCTGTGAAGCTCATACTCAAAGTTAGCCTCTGGTTCAATGCATTGTTGAACCCCATTATGGTAATTCTTCATTATTTGTAGTACCTTAGCACCTACAAGCCCTACTCACAGACCAAAACCCCATTGTGCTAGGCACTGTAAAAACAGAAAAAAAAGATGGTCCCAAGGAGCTCACAATCTAAGTATAAAACAAAAATTATAGGCTGGTAGAGGAGTACAAGAAAACAATGAGACAATATTGGTCAACCCACAGAAGTTCAGAGAACATGGCTGAGGTTGCTCAATACATGAGAAAAAAAATCTCCATTCTCCTTCCCCCAAATTATAAAATGAACCAATCATAATTCTGTGGTGCCAGTTTCCCTCCCACCCTTTGCCTTATCTATTTAGACTGTCAAATCCTATCTCTTACTAAGAATTTATACACCTAGCACAATGGGGATCTGATCTTGATTGGGGTCTCTAATGCTACTGCAATACAAACAAACAACTGAGTGCATTTACAATAATTTTAAAAATTTAATGTTAAGAATTAACCAATTGACAAGAATTTTGACTTTCCAATTGATCCAAACAGAAAGTTAAATCTGTTTTGGAGATTCTGAGTGCTCTTTTATTATGGGTAACTTTTTTATTTTTTTTTTGGGAACAAAACAATTTGAAATTGGAATCTTTCCAGGCAAAAGAAACACTACAAAGATAACTGGGCATTACCATATAGCTTCATCAAATCAGACTCAAAAGGACAGAATGCAACACACCCAATATATGTTGATACAGTAAATTTGGAGAAAGAAAGCATGCTGGTGCCATTCAATGTAATGCCAACTATAGCTAAATGAAATGCCCTTATGGGGTGAAAATCTGTCTTTGCATGCAGAACCTTACTTGCAATCTGAGGGCACGTCTTCACTACCCGCTGGATTGATCTATTGGGGATCGACTTATCGCGTCTAGTGAAGACGCGATGAAATCGATCCCCGATGGCTCTGCCGTTGACTCCGGAAATCCACCACGGCAAGAGGCGGAAGTGGAGTTGACGGCGGCACAGCAGCGGTCGACTCGCCGCTGTCCTCACAGCCAGGTAAGTCGACCTAAAATATGCAACTTCAGCTACGCTATTCACGTAGCTGAAGTTGCGTATCTTAGGTCGACCCTCTCCCTCCCCACCCCATAGTGTAGACCTAAGCTAAGAGTTGCATTGGTTGCTGTGCAATTCAAGGACTAGGTGGTGAAAAAAGCAAGCAGAATAGACAGAGAATACTGTTCTGCTATTGGTATTTTGTTGGTCATTGGGACACTGTAAAAAAGGCAGAAGACAACCTGTCATTTGAAACAGGTTATGAGAGAATTCTTTCCTGTTAATCAAAGCTGTACCAAGAGAAGCAGGGAAAAATCAACAGACAGATTATGCTGTCAATTTTAGATGTGATAATGTGCTTCAGAGATAAAACATTCTTCTTCATGACAATTGAACAGATGGAATTTTTCATTTTTTGTTAACTGGACCGATACCTAAAATATAATTGAAATGAAGCTGAAAGCTACTCCTTTCTTCTAAAGAAGTAGATGTGTCACCCCAGAAACAGTGAACTGAATGCTACAGAGATTAAATTGATATTATATCATTCTGTACATCTATGCAATATTTCAGTCTAACTGCTGATGAAACAGTAGACGTTTATGTGCCTAGTACATCAGCGTGACAGCAGATACATCATCATCTCTGGGGGAAAAAATGCATTAAAATAAGACTCCCTTAAATTTCAGCATGTTGATTTTAGTCCACAGGAAAGAGGTACGGGACGACCACCTTTACAGAAGGGCTGATTTTAGCGGGAGGAGGAATGGGGGAGCACAAAATTAGTGTTGTACTTCAAAGCCTTTTGACATGGATGGACTGAAATGTAGTCAATCACGGTCTCACATCCAAGCTCTCACTAAGTCTTGCAACTTCCAACTCTGCCGTCTCTCTAAAATCCATTTCTTCCTCAAACATCCTCATTACTAAATCCCTGATCTGATTAATGTCTTTGTCATCTCTGTAGCATGTCTTTTTTTAAACCAAGCACCCCTTGTCATCTATCAAAACTGCTGCTTTGAAAATCATATTCTTTTCCTACATTAACCACATTTTCCCCTCCTTAAACTCCATTACTGCCTTCCTCTTCTGCATCAAGTTCAGTCACCTCACCCTTACCTTCAGATCTATGCACAATTCTACCCCCACCAACTCTTATCTCTTATCCCCAGAACTCTGGCTAGTCATTTTTTCCTAAGTGTTCCCTTTGCACCCTGCAACTGTTGACTCAGTACCTCTTTTTCTGCCACATCACGACTGGAACAGCCTCCTGTTTCCCGTGCACGCACCAAGTGACATCTTTCTCGTCTTCAAATTCTTTCTTAATTTGTTCCCATCTACTCACATTTTTGGGCATTATTTGTTTGTACTATATCAGAACTGGACTCTTAGCTTAGCAGGGACTATGAAGCATGTTTATAAAGAGGGATGTATAGTTATGGCTCTCTTAATAGTAATATAATTACATTAATAAGGCTAAGAGGAAGGCAGTCAGGTCTGAAAGAATGAAGACAGCGTTGGGAGTCAGGATTCCCTAGCTCTATTCCTGATTCTGCCACTTCCTCACTGTGTGGCCTTGGGCAAAAAAAATCACTTGACTCTCAGTTTCTACATCTGTAACATGACAAGCATCTACTTACTTTCACGACTTGTGGTGATTAACTAGTTAATACCTGTATAGTGCTTCCAACATGTGAAGAACTATATAATTACCAAGTCAGTTTGAAGCCAATGTGATAAGTAATTTTCCATGAATGATAATGCTACTAAGCATTCATATAACATTTTACATTTTCAAAGCTCTAGAAAAACTTCCAATTACTCTTCACAATACACCTATGGAGGTAGGTACAATTTATCCTGAATTTACAGATAAGAAACCAGGGCAAAGAGAAACAGTGACAGAATTAGGATCAGTTATGTCATTGCTCTTATGTACTGTACACATGCACTAATAGAGGTCACCACACTACTCCCTCAGTAACCAAGCATGTGCACCAATTTGTATATTTGTTTACGGAAAGTTGTTAGATTCTACTTGCACCCCCAAGAAACAGCATTTGGGTGCTGTTTTGCCAGTTAAGCTACAAGGAACAGTTTTGTAAGCATCAGCCAAAAGAAACTGTTACACACTACACACAAATCCTTTAAGTATTTTCAACATCCATGGTGCTGAATATTTTTAGTTCAATGAAGAGTCAGATCCAGTTTTTAGAAAGCATGTATGCGCACACATCAATCTTTTGAATTATGAACAGTACTGAAGTACACACCCAACTCTAGAGATCACAACTCTTGGGCGGGTTTTGAGCAGTAAGGAAGACCTGAAATTTGTAATTCCCTATAGCATCTGATTGTAGCAATAGTTCTAGAAATATGTAATTTTAAAGTGTTTAGCAATGTTTTTTCCCTGATGTTATTGCCTCTTAGCATTTTGAATTATCTGAATAGTGAAAGCAGATACCAAATTTTGTAATTAAAATTAAATGAAGTGGAAGGAGGAAAAGCAAACACTGAAATAACTAAACAGATGCCAAACTATTATTTCTCATCACTACTGTACTATTGAAAGTAGTATTATTATGGGGGAGCATTTACTGATGTTACAGGAAGCAGTGTTTTAAAATAATTTTATGTAAGAGGATTTATTTCTACTTGCAAGGGGTTAATTTAATTTTTTCTGCTGGGGTATTTTACCTCCTTTCATCCCCTGTTCCTTCAAGTGAGGACAAGACTGCAGACATTTTAAAAAAGGCTGCCATTCCGGGGTCTGAAACCCCCCCCCCCCTCAAAAACAGTATTCCCTCCTATCCTCCTTTCACAAGATATTCACACTTCATTCTTTTTTCCTCCCTCCTCTTTGGTGTTGTCTACCTTCACCTCCAACTTGTCTTCCCATGGATTTCTCTCTCTTCACTTTCCTTTCCACCTCACTGATTCCTCTGGCCCCTCTCTTTTATATTACAATATCCTCAGAGATCACTTGCCTCCAACAGCAACTCTGACTGATTGGAGCTGGAAATAGCTTCAAGTACATGTAAGTGCTGTTCCTTCAGTCAGAGAGAGGGAGTAACTAAGAACCATGAGGCACACCTTCCCTATAGAGGAAGAACATACTGCCTTCTCAGTATTCTGAATGGGAAAACCTTGACCTTGGATGTGCTGCCATTAAACTAGAATTCCTTTAGGTTTGTGAGTCTCTCTCAATGACAATACTTTTGTTTACTCCTTACTTTTTCCACTTCTTTGTTTTTGGCCTCATCCTCAAAACAGCCCAAGTGTAGGATTATGCTTCCTTGGCAGCACTAACAGGAACAAAGGAAAACAGGTTAAGTATTATGAAATTCTTGTTAGTTTGAATCTGGCCCTTATGTCAGTACTGGTGAGGAGGCGCTATGTGCGGCAGAAGAGTTATGCTTCTTTTTAGGATTCTTATGCTGTGCTAGAAGGAGGTGGGTTGGAAAACAGACAGATCTCTACAGGAGAATAACTAATTTGTGATAGAGAGAGATGAAATATTTTAGTTTGCTGTGAAATAAACTTGATTATACATTGAGTGAAACAAAAGACCAAGTGTATCCAGCATCCAAATAATGCAGTGATTTTTATTTTAGAGGTATTATTCTGTCTTAGACAGAAGAGGTCATGGCTAGCAAATTCTGCCCAACGTAGTTTGTATCCTATTGTAATTGTACATACTAGAACCAGGTGTTAGTAAACTAATTTGGATATAGTCAAATACTAAAAAGTGCAATGGCACTGCACTTTTCAGAAGTCACAAAACGTCAGGAAGAGCAAAAATTTTAAGTTGCCACAACATGAGCTTACTACAAAATGTGCAATGTGGATCTCAGTCCTGTTTTTCCAGGTTAATATGCTGTTTTCTGGTTATTTATATATTTAACAAGAAAAATATTAATAGGAAATACTAGTGCACATGGATGCATGTACACACTGCTATAGGAATTTTAAGTTTCTATATTTGATTTCCTAGTGCATACTCCTAAAAATAATCCACAGTTATGTGCTTTGCATGTTTGTCACTGGAGCTCGTAAACTCATGCTAGGTAGTGGTTCAGCTCATGGAGCTTGCAAGCTCTACCAGCTTCAGCAGTCTCGCTTGTGAGCTTCTTGCACCAAATAGTTGTACATAAATACACAATGGATCTACATCCAACTATAGACACAAAAGCTTTCTACTTCTCAGTTTTCAAAATGGTCATCTTCTTGATATATCAGTTTCCATGCTAAACTGCCAAAATGTGGCTTTTGGCACAGTGTTGTTGTAAACTATGTTTAGAAATCATTTTTAAAAAAGAGAATTAATTTTTCCTCTTCAAAGCAGGTGTTTTCTCCATGCTGCTCCAATAAAGAGTTGCAGTCAGTCAATACTTTCCAACTCCATGACCCTCCAATGCTTTCCTCCTTTTGTTGCCCACATTCTAGTCACCCTCATTCTCCTGACTTTGTCTATCATAACCTATTTTTCCTCACAGTTGGGCCCTGATTAGTACTGAATGAAAGTTGTACAGTCTAGGACGATACACAGTATTATAACTCTGTGGCAGCAGGGCCCAAGAGCATGACTATTTTCTTCTGCAAATTCTGTGGGGGAACCAAGTAACCACAATCCTGCTAAAAATCCTGTTATTTGGAAGGTGAGGGCAGATGACTCTCCCTGAAACTCTTACTGTCCAGCAAAGTCACTACAAAGAGGCTAGGCACTGTCAGAGAACCAACTTTTGGGAGGAATTCAGATTTGGATCCTAAAAAAAAAAAAAAAGGGGGGGGGGGGCGCGCCTGAGGTTCTGCACAGCTGTAACTCCAGTAGATTTAAGTGGGAATTTTGAATGGGCAAAGGACAAAAGATAAGGCTGAAAGTTTAGAAAAAGACATCAAACATTTGAATGTATATGAATCAATCCTCCAACCTTTATTATATTCACCACTCAGCAGTTGGAACATTTGCCAACCAGCAGTCTGTTCAATAAAGTGGAGTATGTTTCCAGCACTTCTATGTTAAACACATTTTAGTTTCCCCCAGTAACGGACTGAACATGAGACAGAGCCAAGAATCCTTGAATAAAGGACATATCAGATATTAAACTGATAACAAATAGTTGATAATGTTTTCACCCCTCAGCTCAATATCATCGCTAACACTAATTTACTCAGAGAAGTCACTGGGGGCAAGGGGAATGGCTATGAGGATTAACCTTTGTAGACTACTTTGAAATGTACAGCACTATGTAGCCATAACAGTTTAATATACACTTTAATATGTAGCCATAACAAAAATTTTAACAGACATGTATTTTCCCCACTTTTTAATTACATTGTTTTTTACCTGATTCAGTTGCCCGTCATAAGGAATCAGGAAAAGTACTTGGAGAAACATGAGTTCCATTCAGAATGTCACATGGTTGAAATTTAGCAACCAGAGAAGAAGTTGAATTTCCCCTTCCATATATTAGAATTTTCAGTGATCTTTCACTTTACTGCTACAGTCACACAGCCCTCACCACAAATCCTTCCTCTGAATCAGACAGAGAAGATTTGAAACCATGTCTCTTCCTTCCCAGGTGAAGGCCTTAATCACCAGGCTAAAGAGTCATTCTCTCTCTCTCCCTCCTTGGCCCAACAAATATTTAAGTATTCATATATAAAGTGGAACACCTTCAACAGGAGAGAACTGAGAGCAACCCAACTCAGAATAGCCTATAGTGTTATGGCTAGGATACTCACCTGGGAAAAGGGAGATCTGAGTTCAAGCCTCTGCTCCAGAGAGGCAATTCAAACTTGAATCTCCCACATTCCCAGCAAGTGCCCTAATCCTGCTCCAAAAAGATTTTGTCAACAAACTGAAAAACATTTTCAGAACCTAATGGAACTAAAAAAAAAAATCAATTATTCACTCAGTTCTAGTGGTTGGGAATGGTGTGTCACAAAATACAGTAGCAGAAAAAGCATGTAGGGAAGCAGAATTTTACCAAGCTCTCACACTCTTATCCTCAGGCAGAGTTTTTATTGCACAGCACTTTTTTTTTCATCAGTAAATTAAAAAAAAAAAAAAAAAAGGATTTAGTACCATTAATAGGAGAAAACTGGTGGAGATATTAGCTGAAGTGTGTGCAGTGCACCTGTGATACCGTAACACTGGTTTTCACTTTTCTGCTGTTCTGAAAGAACAGAACGATGTGGTCACTACAAGAGCTCATTTAAATAACTTAGTGTAATACCTACTGTTGGTATGTGGTTAGTTAGGAACACTTAGTAGACCTAGTCTGGATAGCCACACAAAAACTCTAATCATCTACACCACACTGAGCGCCAGGTCATACGTGCCTACTTAAGGAAAAATACAAGCATCATTAAAAAAAATAATCCACAGCTGTAGAATATTTATCCTCACACTTACATGGAGAGGGCTCATGTTTGCAGCTTCTCAAGGTCTGCAGTTAAACAGAACAAAGTACCACATAAATGAGCTGAACTTTGACTTGACTTCCACACTACATGCTATTAAAACTGTATCAATTTATCTTCTTCTGGTTCACACAAATGACTATTTCTACTTAATTCCCCATTTGTATATTTAGTCAGTTATTTTCCTTCAAGTTATGCTATATCCTTCCTACTGAACAAATATTCTCCTTGATGAAGGCTTTGGACTCAGGATAATCATTATTATTTATATTGCCATGTCACCTAGGAGCCCTATTCATGAACCTGGACCCCATAGCACTAGGCACTGTACAAACACAGAACCAAAAGATGACTGCTATCCCCAGGGGCTAGCAATCTAACTATAAGAGACAACAGGCAGAGAGACATTGACAGGTGAATACCAGAAAAAAATGGGAAAATATTGGTCAGCATGATAAGCAATTGTCTCTACACACATGCAGCTTAACCTACCTAGTTTTTAGTAGGCATGCCAACAAAGGAGAGTTTTGAGGAGAGATCTGAAGATGAATAATGAGATAGCTTTACGATATTTATGGGGAGTGCTTCCCAAGCGTGAGGGGCAACGTGGGAGAAAGCACAGAAGTATCCACAGGGATTTAAGAACATGAAAGGGATTGTGTTCCCTTGCTCAAACTTAGAGCGACTGGAAGTGACTGTACTTCAGTTGCTGAATCCTTTGTCTGGATTACCATAAGATAATTATAATGTATGTTGGTTTTCGCATCTCTATTATAAAGCCCTTAAATAAGAGTGTATGACCCAGCTGTAACAATCTATTCCAGGCTGGAGATTACGGTCTGAGACTGGGAGCTGAATGTATTTAGCAAATAAATGTATTGGGATATTTATAAGCTGAAGCTGAAATAAAAAAAAAAAAACATTACCAATTTTACACATGATTACTGTGCCCTGAGATTGTCAGTGCTTTTAAGGACTGGATTTTGATGGTTAACTAAAAGAGGAATATTTCTTGAATTTACTTAAGAAACAAATGTTATGACAGTTGTACTTTGAAGTCAGACAGTTCTCACAATATTGGGTTTCAGAGAAAGCTCCCAATTTCAAATAGAAAAACAAAATATTCAATCTGATTGGACAGCGTAGCCATCAGGAGGCCTATTCTAATGGGACAGAAGTATAAAGACACTTCCCACAGGGACTCAGTTTGGAAAGTACTATAAGGAGCAGAATGGGGTTCCAAGGCCATGCTCTGACCTTACAGGGCTGGAATAGGCTGATGCCTTAAGACAGCGTTCAGTGATGGGATTTGTACAAAAACACTTCCTTTTCTTGAATATGCAAAGAACATTATATTACAGAGACTTGACCTTTTTGCTTGTATGCCCATAATAAACACCTCCCAGAAGAACTCAAGCCTATATTTCACTGATTTAGCATGGTAGTTAAATTGCAAATTGACTTTGCATAGCAAATAGAGTAAGTTGTATTGGTTGACTTCTCTTTTGGAGTCCATGAGAATAATCATCATTTCAGCTAAGTATTAGTTTTTAAATATGTCTGATCCTGGATGGAGGACCAGGCTTCCAATAGCAGACTTCCTCTGTGAGGTAGAGGCATCCAGGCCTGAAAGCCACAGCCTCTTCAGCCAGAAACACAAACAGCATCACTGCTGCTGTCTCATGTCTATCTTCTGTACTGTCCCGGGAAGTAGTGAAAAAGGTGAGAAAAAACATATAGCATGGACCTTTCTCATCTCTGAGGTCATTCACCCCCTCACACTCCAGGTCCTGACACACACACAAGCTGCAGGGCACTTTATTTACTATTTCCAGATGCAAAGAGATCAATCACCAGCCCACCAAACTGACTTACAATGAACAAGGTATTTCCCGGTGTAGGAGCCACTCTGCTAATGACTTCTGCCATATAAGTCTTGGTATCACTCTCCTCCTGGGTAGGCAGTATATCTAGAGATAAAAATCTTTGCTCTGCCCAGGACAGGAGAATCTCTCTCTGGGCTAGGGCTGATAGGGTTTTCATAATGGGAAAGAACACTATCAGATGGATGGACTGTCAAAACCAGAACTGGTTTGCTACCCAGAGAGGAAGCAGTATTCTGAGATATCAATGAAGCACTGTGTTTCAGCTGATTGATGAAGTGCACATTCTTTCTGGTATCTGTTCCTTGAACTGAAGATCTCCTCAAATACAAATCTGATTCTCCGCATTCACCGTTTGTGAAATAGAAAACATACAACTGGAGCTACATTTGCCAATGAATGAGATAGGATGAGATGCAGATGGAAAACCTGGAATTACTGGAAGCTGTCACATGAACTCTCAATCATTGAAGCATATCTGTCTAGGAGAAGAGAATTTCCAGTAGTCTCCAATAAGAATTGAATTTTTAATTGGCACCATTTGTGGCCATCGTCATCTTCCGTTTACATTCTTCTGAGATTTGACCTTGTATCTAATAGTTTCCTTCCTCAGCCCAGGTCTATGATTGACTTCACTGATGCTACATGTCTGTCCCAAATCCAATATATTCCAGGAACCATATCACTGTTTGCTTCAGCTTTTCTATACAGAAACCTGATTAAAAAAAAAAAAAAAAAAAAACTGTCCAGGAAGAGATGAACAAATTTTTCTTCTTGAAAGCTAATATTATTGCTATAATGGTCCTGGAGAGAACCTTTGGGAGCACAGGAAATATCAAATAGTAATGATAGAAGTTGGGAAAAGAAAAAGGCTGCCATCCATTTGCAAAAAAGTTGTCTAAGGATGGAAAATGGGAATGCTTTGAAGACAAGCCTCCTTTAGAAAGTCATTTAGATGCTTCAAACAGGCCCTTACTCTGCCTGTCCCCAATTCTCTGAAGCTAGAAGCTCTGAATGAAGTAATGATCGATGATTTTATTTACGCTGTAGCCTTTCCATAGGTTGCTGGGACACACTGCTCCCGAAATTCTTGCACAGGTCTATAGGGTATCCCCTTGAGACATATCTAATGACCTCATTTGATCTAAGGCCTGGTCTACACTATGAGTTTAGATCGACTTTAGCAGCATTAAATCGAATTAAGCCTGGACACGTTCACACGACGAAGCCCTTTCTTTTTACTTAAAGGGCCCTTTAAACCGGTTTCTTTCCTCCACCTCCAACGAGGGGATTAGCGATAAAATCGGCCTTAGCGAGTCGGAATTGGGGTAGTGTGGACGGAATTCGACGTTATTGGCCTCCGGGAGCTATCCCACAGTGCTTCATTGTGACCGCTCTGGACAACGCTCTCAACTCAGATGCACTGACCAGGTAGACAGGAAAAGCCCCGTGAACATTTGAATTTCATTTCCTGTTTGCCCAGCGTGGAGAGCACAGGTGACCACGCAGAGCTCATCAGCACAAGTAACCATGATGGAGTCCCAGGATCGCAAAAGAGCTCCATCATGGACCGAACGGGAGATACAGGATCTGGTCGCCATATGGGGAGATGAATCAGTGCTAGCTGAACTCCGTAACAGTAAACGAAATGGCAAAATATTAGAAAAGGTCTCCAAGGCCATGAAGGACAGAGGCGATAACAGGGATGCACAGCAGTGCCGCGTGAAAATTAAGGAGCTAAGGCAAGCCTACCACAAAGCCAGAGAGGCAAACGGAAGGTCCAGGGCAGAGCTGCAAACATGCCGCTTCTACGCGGAGCTGCATGCCATGCTAGAGGGTGCAGCCACCACTACCCCAACTGTGTGCTATGACTCTGTCATTGGAGAAACACACAGGGAAGTGGGTTCGGGGTACGAGGAAGAGGAGGGTGAAGATAATGTAGATAGCTCACAGCAGCAAGGAAGCGGAGAAACCGGTTTCCCCAACAACCAGGATATGTTTATCACCCTGGACCTGGAGCCAGTAACCCCCGAACTCACCCAAGGTGTGCTCCCAGACCCTAAGGGCACACAGGGGACCTCTGGTGAGTGTACCTTTGTAAATATTACACATGGTTTAAAAGCAAGCATGTTTAATGATTAATTTGCCCTGGCAATCGCAGCCAGTACAGCTAATGGAAAAGTCTGTTAACGCGTATGGGGATGGAGCGGAAATCCTCCAGGGACATCTCCAGAAAGCTCTCCTTCATGTACTCCCAAAGCCTTTGCAAAAGGTTTCTGGGGAGGGCTGCCTTATCCCGTCCGCCATGGTAGGACACTTTACCATGCCAGGCCAGTAGCACATAGTCTGGAATCATTACATAAAGCATGGCAGCATACGGTCCTGGTGTTTGCTGGCATGCAGACAACATCCATTCCTTATCGCTCTTTGTTATTCTCAGGAGAGTGATATCATTCACGGTCACCTGGTTGAAATGGGGCGATTTTATTAAGGGCACATTCAGAGATGCCCGTTCCTGCTCGGCTGAACAGAAATGTTCCCCGCTGTTAGCCACGCGGTGGGGAAGGGAGGGGTGAAGTGATCATCCCCGATAATTGGGTGTGTGTGTGTGTGGGGGGGGTTAGTTGGGTTTATGCTGCACGTTAACCCGGAAACCGCAGCCCCTCCTTTTACATTGCAGACCCATTTTAAATGGCCAACCCAACGGGTGCTTGGTATGGGAAATGAGGGTGCTACTGTTTGAAACCATTCCCACATGTTAAGAAGGTTAAAAAAGCCAAAAGACTGTGGTTTACCATGGCTGCCTGCAAGCCGAAATCTGTTGCCTGGCACTGCGTGAGTGATCTCTCACACCAAACCGGCAGGCCCTCAATATAAGAGGAAAAACGCGACCTTGTAACGAAAGCACATGTGCTGTGTAATGGGAACAGCAAAATTTAACATGAAAGAGTGTACCCATTGTTCTCTAAAATGTGTCCTTTTTAGCCACCTCTCCCTTCTCCTCCACCAGCTGCAAACGTTTCTCCTTCACAGAAGCTAGTGAAGATTAAAAGGAGAAAACGGCGGACTCGGGATGACATGTTCATGGAGGTCCAGATGTCCTCCCACGCTGAAAGAGCACAGCAGAATGCGTGGAGGCAGTCAATGTCAGACTACAGAAAAGCACAGTATGAACGAGAGAAGAGGTGGCGGGCTGAATTGCGGGATGAACAGAGCAAGTGGCGGGCTGAAGATGATAGGTGGCGTCAGCTTGCAGACAGAAGGCAAGAGTCGATGCTCCGGCTGCTGGAGCATCAAACTGATATGCTCCAGCATATGAGTGAGCTGCAGGAAAGGCAGCAGGAGCAGAGACCGCCGCTACAGCCCCTGTGTAACCAACAGGCCTCTTCTTCAAGTCCCATTGCCTCCTCACCCAGACGCCCGAGAACACGGTGGGGGGGCCTCCGGCCACCCAGTCACTCCACCCCAGATGATTGCCCGAGCATCAGAAGGCTGGCCTTCAATAAGTGTTAAAGTTTTGAACTGCAGTGTGTCCTTTTCCTTTCCTCCTCCCCCACCCATCCTGAGCTACCTTGGCAATTATCCCCCTAGTTGTGTGATGAATTAATAAAGAATACATGAATGTGAAGTAACAATGACTTTATTGCCTCTGCAAGCGGTGCTCGAAGGGGGAAGGGAGGGTGGGGTGGTTGGTTTACAGGGAAGTACAGTGAACCTGGTAGGGGGGGGGTTTGGAGGGTTCATCAAGGAGAAACAAACAGAAGTTTCACACTGTAGCCTGGCCAGTCACAAAACTAGTTTTCAAAGCTTCTCTGACGCGCACCGTGCCCTGCTGTGCTCTTCTAACCGCCCTGGTGTCTGGCTGCGCGTAATCAGCGGCCGGGTGATGTGCCTCAACCTCCCACCCCGCCATAAATGTCTCCCCCTTACTCTCACATATATTGTGGAGCGCACAGCAAGCAGCAATAACAATGGGGATATTCTTTTCGCTGAGGTCTGAGCGAGTCAGTAAGCTGCGCCAGCGCGGTTTTAAACATCCAAATGCACATTCCACCACCATTTGGCACTTGCTCAGCCTGTAGTTGAACAGCTCCTGACTCCTGTCCAGGCTGCCTGTGTACAGCTTCATGAGCCATAGCATTAAGGGGTAGGCTGGGTCCCGAAGGATCACGATAGGCATTTCAACATCCCCAACCATTATTTTCTGGTCCGGGAAGAAAGTCCCTTCCTCCAGCTTTCGAAACAGACCAGAGTTCCTGAAGACGCGAGCATCATGTACCTTTCCCGGCCATCCCACGTTGATGTTGGTGAAACGTCCCTTGTGATCCACCAGGGCTTGCAGCAGCATTGAAAAGTACCCCTTGCGGTTTATGTACTTGGTGGCTTGGTGGTCCGGTCCCAAGATAGGGATATGGGTTCCGTCTATCGCCCCACCACAGTTAGGAAATACCATTGCAGCAAAGCCATCCACTATGGCCTGCACGTTTCCCAGAGTCACTACCCTCGATATCACCAGGTCTTTGATTGCCCTGGCAACTTGGATCACAGCAGCCCCCACAGTAGATTTGCCCACTCCAAATTGATTCCTGACTGACCGGTAGCTGTCTGGCATTGCAAGCTTCCACAGGGCTATCGCCACTTGCTTCTCAACTAAGAGGGCTGCTCTCATCCTGGTACTCTGGCGCTTCAGGGCGGGGGAAAGCAAGTCACTGAGTTTCAAGAAAGTGCCCTTACACATGCTAACGTTTTGCAGTCACTGGGAATCATCCCACACCTGCAACACGATGCGGTCCCACCAGTCTGTGCTTGTTTCCCGGGCCCAGAATCGGCGTTCCATGACATGAACCTGCCCCAGTGACACCATGATTTGCACATTTCTGGAACCTGTGCCTTGTGAGAGGTCTATGTCCATATCAATTTCCTCATCACTCTCGTTGCCACGCTGCAATCGCCTCCTCGGCTGGTCCTGGTTTTGCTTTGGCATGTCCTGGCTCTGCATATACTCCAGGACAATGTGCGTGGTGTTCATAGTGCTCATAATTGCTGCGGTGATCTGAGTGGGCTCCATGATCCCAGTGCTATGGCATCTGGTCTGAAAAAAAGCACGAAACTAGTATCTGATGGAGGGAGGGGCGAGTGACGACATGGCATACAGGTACAGGGAATTAAAATCAACCAAGATGGCTGTGCATCAGGGAGAAACACAAAGAACTGTCACACAGAATGGCCCCCCACAAAGACTGAACTCAAAACCCTGGGTTTAGCAGGCTGTTGATTTCACAGAAGGAGGGGGAAGCAAATGAATACAAAACAAGTCTATTTTTTACATCTTAAGCAGGCAGACAACAGTGCAGCATGACTGATAGCAGAAAATAGCATATTGCGACTGATAGCCATCATCGTCAAGACTGTCCAGGTGCCCATGATTGACAGCCACTGCAGTACGACGACGACGGATATCAGTCGTAATATACCATCTTCTACCAAAAGGCAAGGGCTGCTACTGTGTGCAATGCAGCCCCACGTCTGCCAGCACCCAGATCGCTGATGAAGGCTACCAGTCATACTGCACCGTCTACTGCCAAAAGGCAATTAGCTGCTGCTGTGTAGCAATGCAGTACCACGTCTGCCGGCACCCAGAGGACATATGGTGACGGTGAGCTGAGCGGGCTCCATGCTTGGCGTGGCATGTTGTCTGCACAGGTAACCCAGGTAAAAAGGCGTGAATTGATTGTCTGCCGTTGCTCTGATGGAGGGGGAGGTGCCTGACGACATGTACCCAGAAGCCCCCACGACACTGTTTTGCATCATTCAGGCATTGGGATCTCAACCCAGAATTCCAATGGGCGGCAGAGACTGCGGGAACTGTGGGATAGCTACCCACAGTGCAACACTCCGGAAGTCAACGCTAGCCTCGGTACTGTGGACGCGGTACGCCGACTTAATGCACTTAGAGCATTTTATGTGGGGACACACACAATCGGCTGTATACAACTGATTTCTATAAAACCGGCTTCTATTAATTCGACCTAATTTCGTAGTGTAGACATACCCTAAGATATAGGTGGCTCTTTTGCTCCATAACTGAACCAGCTTAGCATTGATCAGGATTTAACTCCAGATAGGGCTAGTTAGGAGACCTCCAGATAGCTGTAAGGCAACAGAAGGCAGTTACTGAATGCAGAAGGCTGCACTTATTCTAGCTACCACTCACGAAGAGGTATTTTCTCTTGTTAGTACTTTACGGACTGCTTCAATTTGCCATATGACCCGTATTCCTCTCTACAGATTCTAGCAGGAATTACTATTTTAAGCTGACTTTTCTGAGAACTCTGAATAGTCTCAGATTTCCATAAAGTTTCCCATTGTATTACCAAGACAGCTCGGAAATTATTTGTCTGAACATCTGATTCCAAGAACCTGCATGATACAGATTTGAAGCCCACACTTTCCCTACAGGGAGAAGGGCTTAGGGTGTGATTTTAAGGCTAAGAGAGACCATACTTGCAATACTGTCCACCCATGTTAGCTTTGCTAGTGTATACATACTGGGACACTCCGGGTATGTTTACATTGCAGCTGGGAGCAAGCCTCCCAACATGGGTAGGCAGACCAGTTCTAGTGTCTAGTTCAGACTCACCTCAATCCCTGGAAAAATCATGGAGCAGGTCCTCAGGGAAACCATTTTGAAGCCCTTAGAGGAGAGGAAGGTGATCAGGAACAGTCAACATGGTTTCACCAAGGGCAAGTCATGCCTGACCAACCTGATTGCCTTCTATGATGAGATAACGGGCTCTGTGGATATGGGGAAAGCAATGGACGTGATATATCTTGACTTTAGCAAAGCTTTTGATACAGTCTCCCACAGTATTCTCGCCAGCAAGTTAAAAAAGTATGGATTGGATTAATGGACTATAAAGTGGATAGAAATCCGGCTAGATTGTCAGGCTCAATGGGTAGTGATCAACGGCCCGACGTCTAGTTGGCAGCTGGCATCAAGCGGCGTGCCCCAGGGGTCGGTCCTGGGGCCGGTTTTGTTCAACATCTTCATTAATTATCTGGATGATGGGATGGATTGCACCCTCAGCAAGTTTGCAGATGACACTAAGCTGAGGGGAGTGGTAGATACGCTGGAGGGTTGGGATAAGGTGCAGAATGACCTAGACAAATTGGAGAATTGGGCCAAAAGAAATCTGATGAGGTTCAACAGGGACAAGTGCAGAGTCCTGCACTTAGGACAGAAGAATCCCATGCACTGCTACAGATTAGGGACCGAGTGGCTAAGCAGCAGTTCTGCAGAAAAGGATCTGGAGATTACAGTGGATGAGAAGCTGAATACGAGTCAGCAGTGTACCCTTGTTGCCAAGAAGGCTAACGGCATATTGGGCTGCATTAGTAGGAGCATTGCCAGCAGACTGAGGGAAGTGATTGTTCCCATCTATTCGGCACTGGTGAGGCCACATCTGGAGTACTGCATCCAGTTTTGGGCCCTCCACTACAGAAAGAATGTGGACAAATTGGAGAGAGTCCAGCAGAGGGCAACGAAAATGATTAGGGGGCTGGGGCACATGACTTACGAGGAGAGGCTGAGGGAACTGGGCTTGTTTCGTTTGCAGAAGAGAAGAGTGAGGACGGATTTGATAGCAGCCTTCAACTACCTGAAGGGGGGTTCCAAAGAGGATGGAGCTAGGCTGTTGTCAGTAGTGGCAGATGACAGAACAAGGAGCAATGATCTCAAGTTGCAGTGGGGGAGGTTTAGGTTGGATATCAGGAAACACTATTTCACTAGGAGGGTGGTGAAGCACTGGAATGGGTTACCTAGGGAGGTGATGGAATCACCATCCTTAGATGTTTTTAAGACGCAGCTTGACAAAGCCCAGGCTGTAATGATTTAGTTGGGGTTGGTCCTGCTTTGAGCAGGGGGTTGGACTAGATGACATCTTGAGGTCTCTTCCAACCCTAATCTTCTATGATTCTAGTGGGGCTTGATCTAGTGTGCTAAAAATAGCAGCTTGGCTGTTGCAGCTTGGGCTCTCAAGAGCCTGAGCCTGGCCACAATAGCCACACTGCTATATTTAGCACTCTAACTCAAGCCACCCTAGCACAAGTCTGTCTACCCGGGCTGGGAGGCTCACTCCCAGCTGCAATATGGACATGCCGTTAGGGTGTCAGAGGAAATTTCACATTTGTTTATGTATTTTTGTTGGCTTAATGCCACCTGTTTTCATGCCCAAAGGAGGGGGCTGAGACAATGCCTGCCTGCCAATGAACGGCCTGTATAGTGAGGAGGTCACTCTTTCAGGTAAAAAAATCTTCCCTAGTTAGAAGCGCAGAGTCCCTGACCACCAAGGAAAATAACCTGCAGTGATATTTTGACCGGTGCACAATGACGAACCTTCTGGACTAAAATACTGAGGCCAGGAAAGGGTGCAATAAAGTAAAAGAAATAGTGGGCCACAAGGCCCCTTACTGGCTGACAGTTCTTCCACATCTTGGCTGCTATCTCTCTCCTCAATCCACAGCGATATCAGTGTGGGAGGGGAGGTGGAGGTGGTAGTGAGGCATGGCAACCTACAACGGAAGCTGGTAACAGTAATCTGAACATTAGGGGATGGTGACCCACAATGGCAGCTGGAAACAATGTCTTGATACTTCCCCAGTCTTTTAGATGTGGCAGGAAATCCGTATTCATCTATTACACCTTTCCAGGCTGCATGAGAAGGAACATATAGCTATCACTTATACAGAGCAGCTGAAGACTTTCTAAGCATGGTTTCACAATACACAGTACATTGTTGCCTGGAGAAGTCTGTTATTTCGATTTTTGTTTGTTTTAACTAGATTTTACTATTTGATCCTCTAACTCTGATATGGACTGCTGGCCTTCCTCTAAGAAGAAAGAATTCCTGGGGCAAAGGTGGGGAGTGCATGCATGCCTAGAGGAATCAGCATGTGCCTATGGCCTAGTGCTTTCTACACTGACCTGCCCTACTGCACTCTGTGAAGGGGAGCAGGCAAACCAAGCTCTGACAATTACCTGCCCCACTGCATTCTTCCCCTCAGCAGGGGAAACAGTGCTGTTTTTACTGCTCATTTAGCTTCCCTTTGGGAGTTTGTCCCTCTAATCCTTCTTCGGATCATGGAGCAAAATTGACCTGAAAATTTTAAAATGCTTAGCGATTTCTACCCTGGAAGAGGCTGGTCTCATTCATTTCTCCGCCATTCACTGTGGCTGAATTTGAGCAAGAACAGCTCATGAAATTTTGGTGCATCAAATCTAAATCCTAGCCATGAGCTGGCAACATTTGATCAGATACTGACATCCTCAGCCCATCCCTGGTTATGTTACCTAGCTGAAGGCCTAGAAGTTGAAGCTTTTATAAATGAGAAGGTAAATTTTGGCTAACGCATATGATAAGCTTTTCAGCTGTTTAAACAACCTGCAACAAGATTAAATCAAACACAAAGTCTCTTGCAAAGAAGCAAAACTTAAGGTGATTAAGTGAGTCTTTTCCCAGTGAGATCATCTAATTATGACTTGTTTCTTCAGCAGCTATTGTGACTAGTTTATAATCGTATACAAATTTTACTACTGAATTTTGTTTTGTAAGACAAAAAAATTGCAACACAGTTTCTCAATGTAACCAAATACTGAGCTTCATAAAACAATACCATCATCCTACAAACCTCCACTAGCTGTTTACATATAGGTGCAAATAAATGTGAGGGACCCTGATGCTCCAAGCTAATGAAATTACTTCAAGGTTTATGTTGGTGTAACCGAGATCAGAATCTGGCCCTCTACATCATTTCCCAGAACTACCCAGATCTCCATATGCAAATGGACTATGCTTTCTTAGAAAATACTGTTGTATTTGAGGGTTTGAATTTAGGTTCTATGCAGCAAGGCTCTAATTTTTTTTTATTCAAAGCTGTCAGGGCAAAAATAGGAAAAAAACTCAATTATAGTACAATGGATCCCAGTATTTTAAATACTGGGCTGTCTGTCATGGGCAATTATGAATCTATTATTTACCATAGTAACTCTTTAAAGCTATTTAAAAGTACACTTAAGCCAACATACATTGGGCCAAATATGTAAATATTCATAAAGCTCATTCTCTCAGTAGCTGTCTGAGAAGAATGGCAAAGCCCAGGGCCTTCGGAATTCTGCCACTGAATTCAGTGGGGCCAGGATTTCCCCCCATGATAAAACACAGTTACATAGAGATAACTAGGCAAAAAATAACAATCACTGATTAAATGTAAAACTTAAATATTAAGTTTCTTATCTGGTAAAAACAAAAAAGCCTATTTATCAAAATCATGTTGTATTTCCTGAAATTTTGTAATAATCATACAACTATCAATTCAGGACTGGAGTTTTTAAGTCAGGACAGACAATGTTGTTCTAGGAGCTACGACACTAGCTCAGGTGAAGTTTAAAGCAGTTCTTGGTTACTGTACCGTTGAGATGATTATATCAGATTAATATCTAATATTTTATACTTCAGTTTTGATCTATTACCCTAGAAAAGGTCATCCCATTTCAAGTACAAGCAGGCGGACCACATCAGATGACTATGAAAATCTCCACCATAACATTTGTCTCAACCATAACACTGAAACAATTCTCATAAAATCTGTTAGTAATTGACTCTGGGTCCTAATCTCTCTCAATCAAAGCAAACCTTTCAGCAGCTTTTGCAGAGCATGAAGCTCATGCAGGCATCTCATTTTATCCCCTTGCAAAACTGAATGCCTGGTTGCCTACCTACTTGGTGAACAGAATAGAAAGGAAGAAGAGTGGCTTGGTCAGGGTGCAGGGCCAAAGTAAAGCAATCCAAAATCCTAGCCACGCCCATAAGCCCTGTTTACCTCAGTGTGGATGGCCCCTGCCACTACATGTGCAGTCTGCTTTAAGGCCTCCCTTCCCCCTGGAATACTTCTTCAGGTCTTCAGAAAGACCGGGGACCATCTGGAGGAAGGAGGACTGAGCTCTCACCCAGCTCAACAGCACAAAGGTGCACAAAACAGAAACAATATGTGAGCAGCACAGAGCTGCTGAGTCCCCACTGCTTTGCAGCTCAAACATCAGCAGAACTTGAGCTTCAACCCACACAGTCTGATGGGCCAGCTAGCTCAAATATAAAGCACCACTTAACTGAACTTGAGCTAGAGATTTTTGTGTTTGGATGGGAGTCAAGTTAGGAGCACCACTGTAGTTCTACCTTGCACTAACACTGCAGTGAAGACAAGTCCATCCAGACTTCCCCACTGAGGTGATGTTGGTGGACGGTTTCAGAGTAAATGCCTCATTAAAATCAATGAGGAACTATTGTTTCAGGCCATCTCCAGACATTATTGTATTTAAGACTTCAGTCTTGTAACAGTATTAAAATATGGAACTTTGAGCAGCAGCCATAGCACTTGACAGGGGCTTCTTTTTATCATTTTCACTACAGTTTGTGTGCAGTACAGATACTGTGTGTTAAAAGAGCTTAGCAAAATAAGATTTACTTATTAGCAGTTCCTATCACATTTTAGTGCATCTACACAAAACAATAATATAATTCTACAACCATCAATTTAGGACTGGAGTTTTTAAGTGTCAGCGTGTAGCACACTTAATAGAAAAATTCCTAGCAAAAATACACAAGTTTCTTACTCACATGAAGTTTAACAGTTACATCATTTTGCAGGGAGTCTGACTCCCTTTCATTCAATAATGACAGAATTAAAATTCTACTCAAACTATCAGTATAGAAACTGGTATTCTGATCAAGTCACATTTAAGGAAACTTGCACACAGAAATACAATTGGTAAACTCCCTTTCAGAGGCTGAATTAAATGCACAACTCAAATTCCCATAGTAGCAAGCAAGTGTCATGCTTTTCATTTTCACCCCACACATTGTGCTGAAACTGTAAACATCTGTATTGTCACTTTACCGATAACAGCAAGTTAGGGTAAAAGTTGCAGTTTTGTGCTTAATACATCCATTCAGATAAGCAGCGCAGGTTCTCAGAACAGAGTTGCAGGAACAATTATGTCAGTTAAAAGCATAGATTAGCAACCCTAACTTTGAATTTTCCCATTTTGAACAGGTAAAACTATCTTTTTGTTTATGTTTTCTTTTATTTTCTATGGCGTAATGGAACCTGAAGATAGTAGGATTTATCTGCAGAGTGTGGCAGACTTAATATCATGATATTTACATCACACTAGCAGCTCAGCAGAGCTCATGTTCTGAGAATGAAGTACAGGTGACAGACAGGTACCAGTTAGGAAAGTGACATGTACTACTAGAACATATGCCTATTCTTGGCCAGCTTCTTTCCCAAAGGCTGTCCTTCTCCTGTCTCCCAAGTTCCATTTATAAGCTCATCTGGGCTATCATTACCATGGGATTTGTATTGGTTCATCATATCACCATCTGGATACACACATGATAATGCTGAGATTTCATCAGTGCTTATTCGAACACACATTTCTTCTGCACAGTTATTTTAGCCATCTAAAGAATTGTATTTATAGTTTAATGTTAGTAACAGCCACCAAAAGAGCTATTCTTATCTAAACCATTTTAACTAGTTGGCTGTGTAAGGCACTATGATTGACAAAAAAGGAAAAATCTCAGCCCTCAGAGTGTCAGCCATTCAGTCAGGTGACTACAGGTAACAGTTTATTGTTAATAGAAGTTGCACTAAATATAAACAGCTACAAATTCAAGAAAATTAAGACAAAAAAGACAGCACAGGAAAAAATGGCTGTGGAATAGACTTGAACAAAAAAAAGACTGAAGGAACCAAACCTGGCCTTAAGGCCAAAAACAGTAGGAAAATGATTAAAGATAATGAATGAGTATAATAGAAAGTTTATTGTTGTCAGACTGAATTCAACACGATCATCAGTTTAACTGAACCTTGCTACTAGGAACATAGTACTCAATACATGCTTAAGGCCTGGTTAGGCTATAGCAACAAATCAAATGTTAAACACTATTATCTTCACTGTCTTCAGTCACTCATGATTTACAAGTCGGTGAGATTAACATGTCCCAAATCAATCAACTTCTGGAAATTTAAGACAAAAATGACACTGTCAACATTTTAAATACGTTTTAAAAGCATAAATATTTGAAAAGAAATCTGTAGTGAATTCCTTGGAGTATAATTTCTTCATTACATAGTACATGGCCCGCATAGAATACCTGTACTGTCACTCCAGAATCCTTGTCCTAAAAGTTGGCAGTTTGTAATGCAAGGTTTATTTTTGGAGGGGAAAAAACATACACCCAATTATTTTGCAGAGAAGAGACTTTTAAAAAAAAAAAATCCCATCAACTGTGAGGAAAACACAGTACTTTTAATAAACTGTCAGTCTAGGACTTCTCTGAAACAATGCTGCCTCCTTCTGGGCAAATCGAGTGTGTCAATTATTTTCCATAAAATCAAAGGCAGTAAATTTTTCATGCCAGAAAAAAAATAAACATCCTCAATGCTATGACAATATTCTCTTTCCTTATTCAAATGAATTTCACTTTACTATTTTGAACTTGGTCTAATTCTTTTAAATGCTCACTGCTCATTTAAAAATAATAATTTTAAGTAAGTTTCCATAACACTTCAGATTACATTAACATTACATTTTTAAAAAAGAGCTCATTTATTTTCACCAAAACTTGAAAAGTCCTCTTAAAAGAAGCTTTCACCGTCAAGCATCACTAACTTTTACAGATTTTAACATTTTATTTATTTTATTTTCTACCTCTTATTGTTGTAAAGCAACTTCCAAATGGTAACTAAGAGTAAACCATTGCAGTGTTTTCCTTCTAAATCTGCAGGCAGAGCTCCAACATCTGTTGCAGCTTATAGCTTTCACTAGCTGCAGCAAGAATAGTGGAAACTCCATTGGCAGCAGCAAAACAGAAACATTAGGCCAATGTCACTTTGCTTGTTAACACTATGAGTAAGGCCCTAACAAATTCACGGTCCATTTTGGTTAATTTCACAGTCATAGGATTTTTTTTTTTTTAAATCAAATTTCATGATTTCAGCTATTTAAATCTGAAATTTCACAGTGTTGTAACTGAAGGGGTCCTGACCCAAAAAGGAGTTGTGTGTGGCTGGGGGGGGGGGGGGGGGTGTCACAAGGTTAATGGAGGGTGTGTGCGCAGTACTCCTACCCTTACTTTTGCAGTGCTGCCTTCAGAGCTGGGCAGCTGGAGAGCCGCTGCCACCAGCAGCACAGAAGGGTGGCATAGTATAGTAAGTGCCACCCTTACTTCTGCGCCGCTGCTGGCGGGGTGCTGGCATCAGAGTTGGACGCCCGGCCAACAGCCGCCGCTCTCCAACTGCCCAGCTCTGAAGACACCGCAGAAGTACGGATGGCATGGTGTGGTATTGCCACCCTTATTTCTTCACTGCTGCTGGCAGAGCACTGCCTTCAAAGCTGGGCACCTGGCCAACAGCTGCCGCCCTCCAGCAGCCTAGTTCTGAAGGCAGTGCAGAAGTAAGGACGGCAATACCGTGACCCCCCTAAAATAACTACAACCCCCCCCTGCAACTCCTTTTTGGGTCAGGGCCCCCAATCTGAGAAACACTGGTCTCCCCTGGGAAATCTGGATAGTATAGGGTAAAGGCACACAAAAGACCAGATTTCATGGGGGGAGAGCTGATTTCACGGTCCATGATGCATATTTCATGGCCATGAATTTGGAAGGGCCCTAACTATGAGCATCAATGGAGTCAGACACTGAGAAAGGGGACCTAAAATGAGCAAACACAGAGATGACACATTAGCCAAGATTTATAGCACCAACACTACAAAAGCCAAAAGTCCCTGAGATTTGGCTGTGAAGAAAATAAAACAAGAATGTTCTTCCTTCCTCCCAGTGTTTTAGACATCTACTAGCTGGAGGCTACAGAAATAAAGCCCATGAATAGCATACAGGGACAACATCTCATAAGAACTCCAACACCTTCCACTTTCGCAGCAGCTTTGTGGACTTTTTTCCTATTTTATTTTGGGGGGTGAGGGAATAACGAGGGAAGACTGGCTTCTTTCTTGGGGGTTGTCCCTGAATGTTGAAGGCCCCAATCTATTGAAGAAGAGAAAAGAAGCCAAAAAAGAAAAGAGGGCTTAATAAAAAGTAAGATGTGTAGTAAGAAGCATTAAAGAGTTTAAACACAAAGTTGATTACAATGTTACAACTAAAGCATTCAATACACTGTGCACAAACATTTGATACCTTTGTGACCAGATTCTAACTCACATACTTACACTGAGGCTTGTCTTGATGGACAGTTTAGTGAGCAGCAAGCTGGGATATAATCTACAGCGCAGTACTACGCCTCAAACTCACTGTCTGTGTGGACTTCGCCGCACACTGAGAAATTCCTTAGCACACACTGACCTACTCCCATTTCAAAGTGGAGTAGATCAAAGCACACTAAGGATCTATAGCAGGGGTCGGCAACGTTTGGCACGTGGCTTGGGCACCCTGGCAGGCTGGGCCAGTTTATTCACCTGCTGCCGCGGCAGATTCGGCCGATCGCGACCCCCACTGGCCACAGTTTGCTGTCCTGGGCCAATGGGAGCGGCGGGAAGCCGCGGCCAGCGCATCCCTCGCCCGCGCCGCTTCCCGCCGCCCCCCATTGGCCCGGGACAGCGAACCGCGGCCAGTGGGGACCGCTATTGGCCAAACCTGCCGCGTCAGCAGGTGAATAAACTGGGCCGGCCCGCCCCGGGCGGGGAGGGGGGGGGGTTACCCTGGCGAGCCGCCTGCCAAACTTTGCCAACCCCTGATCTATAGGGACAGTTAGAGCGTGCATACTAGTGTGCAGTAGGTTTACACCCTGTTCATCTACAAGCCCTTAATGTACTCACATTGGATTTCAGTGGGACGACTTGTGGTGTGGAAAAAGGTACTACACAAAAGTATGGGAAGAAGAATTTAGCCCTTAAATTGCAGGAAGCATGGTTTTGGAGGGGGTGTGGGAACGTATTTTTCTCCTGGCTAGTAAGCATCATGTCAAGTTCTCAAGATCTGCTTTTTATTATAAAGGTTACTTTTTGCACTTTACTCTGAAAATATACTAGTAAATTTTACTTTGCAGTTCTCATGCACAAATACAATAGGTTAATATTTGAGTTGTGAACACTACAAAGGAATATTTAAAACCGAACAAATTTTGTATTAAAAACTTTTTTCAAAAAACACATGAACAAATTTTTATTAAAGTTGGAGTCTGAAAATTTTTTGATTTCCTACATTTCTAACTTAGTCCACCTATTACTGTCCCTTTACATAGAACTTCAGATGCCAATGGGTGTTTGAGCTGGTGTAAAAGTAGTTTATACTACTAGATATTATATATCTCTTGGGCCCTCAGTGTGGGCCCTACACATCAGAGAGAATTTAACCCTGTAAGATCATGGAGTCTACATGCAATTACTAAGGAATCTTGTTTTGTAAGACTAACACCATTTTATAACAATAAAAAAAAATAGGCTGCTGTTTATAAAATAGGCTCATGCAGATGTAACAAAACCTCTATTAGAAAAGGAGCATTTTGTATTAAGGTGGAATCCCCAGAACATTCCCCCACCATAGGACAGTTTAACAGACAGCTCAAACTATGGGTTTATGTATGTTAAAAAAAGAAAATCATCATTTTGGTCTAAGAGAAATTGAATGACAACTATGTAACATTTTTTAGTGCTCCCTCTGCTGGTTTTGTAGAAAAAGTTATCAGCTTTAGTCTCAGAACTGCATGGATATCTTAAAATAATGAGACACCAACAAGTGGGGGGGGAGGGGAGAGAGAATCAGATCTCTTAATTATAGCTCTACATTTTTTAAACAGGAAGCTTTCAAAATAAAAATTTTCAAAACTTCAAAGATGTATTTACCACTATATATGTATATATGGCAAAAGTGTGCACACAATACAGACTTTCCACCAGTTATTTCATTAACAAGCAATTTTCTGTACTATTAGGCCCCAATTCTGCAATCTGACACTCGTAAACCAAACCTTATACCTGCACAGAGTGCCACTGAAGTTGATGCTGTACCCAGGGACGGCTCTAGGTTTTTTGCTGCCCCAAGCACGGCAGTCAGGCGGCCTTCAGCGGCACGCCTGCGGGCAGTCCGCTGGTCACATGGATTCGGCAGCATTTCTGCGAGTGATGTGCTGGTCCCGCGCCTTCGCCATACCCGCCGTCGAATTGCTGCCAAAGCTGCGAGACTGGCAGACCTCCCGCAGGCATGCTGCCAAAGACTGCCTGTTTGCCACCCTCACAGCAACCATCAGGCCGCCCCCCACGGCTTGCCGCCCTAGACACGCACTTGCTGTGCTGGTGCCTGGAGTCGCCCCTGGCCGTACCACACAGGCACAGGAACCCATACACACAGACCAAACTGCAGGCTTGAACCTTATGGTACATCTACACTGGGCTAAAAGACCTATGGCACTGCTGCAGCTGGCCCAGGTCAGCTGAGTTGGGCTTGGGGGGTTTGGGGCTAGAAATTGTTGTGTAGATATTCAGGTTCAGGCTAGAACCCAGGCTCTGGGATCCTCCCCTTCTTCATGGGATTTCAGAGCTCAGGCTCTAGCCCGAGCATCTACACAACAATTTTATAGCTCTGGAGCCCAAGCCCTGCAAGCCAGAGTCTGCTGACCAAGGCCAGACATGGGTGTTTAATTGCTGTGTAGACATATCCTTGCAGAGATGTGATTCAGAATTTTTTCTTCCACAACTAGTTCTCCCACTGATTTTTATAATAAAAATGGTAATCCACTCGAGCACCAACTATAGTAGTTCCATTTTATTCCTCCCCTCGCCCTCCGGAGGAATGGAATTTATTCTTACCCAGGCTGGAATGAAGACTGACAGCAATGTCAAATCAACTTTTAAAGAGCAATTAAGGCCAAATTCATCCCTCATGGTAACTATGTTGACTTCAGTGCGGTTACATACCCTGAAAACTGAAAATTAATGTGTTTGAGAACTGGATGTCCTTTCCTATTTATGCAACTTTTTTGTTGCTACAGCAGATGCTGTTGGTGGCTATTTGTTTAATTCCCAATATCTGAATATACTCCTGCCAGACAAGTCAAAGCTCAGCACATCACAGGCCAATACCACAGGAGCCCAACGATATTGGGGCAGATGCATATCCAGAAACCTATGCACATTACTCAAGTTGCTCTAGGCTGCTTTGCTGCAGGCCCTGGTGAACTGCAGGCCAGCCCTACCCTCATCTGCCATTTCCCCTTCAGTTACATCAAAGATCCTATGCTCCCCTAAACATTTTCCAAGGTGATGCCTTCTTCTTGGCACCCAGAGGAACATCCTCTCTTGATAGAAATCAGCTAATTTGGTGACCTTTATTATTTTTTCAGTGTGCTTCTAAAGTCTTTTGTTGTTTCAGTTATTTTTATGCTTCATTACTATTTTTTTTAAAAGTTACTACCTACACTTTCACTGATCTGCTATCCCATCTATTACAAAAAACTTACAAAGCATAAATGAATGTTTCATGGAGCACATTTCGAGTTTCAGCCATTACTATGAATGCCAGCACAAATGAAGTTATTGCATTGTACCCAACTTATCTGCCAAACTAAGACACTACTTATAAATACCAGTTAGAAAAAATTTAGATATTAAGTGTTTAGCAGAAAAGCCGACCCGATAATATCTAGACTGAGCAAGAGGATATGGAAAAACAAACTGACAGAACACAAAGATTTGTGTGTCTTGTGCACGTGTTATCAGCACACTTTTGTATGGGAGCGAGACATGGATCTTATACTCTCAACAGGAAAAGAGGCTCAACAGCTTTTATATGCATTGCTTTCGTTGAATCTTTGTAATCTCCTGGAGTGACAGTCACCAACACTGAGGTGCTCAAGAGGGCCAGTATACCCAGCATGCGAACACTCCTCAAACAGAGACGCCTCCCTTGGTTTGGGCATGTGGGCACGTATGCCGAATGAATGATGGACGCATCCCAAAGAATATCCTCCACAGCGAATTGGCATCTGGAAAATGACCCAAAGGACACCCAAAATTGAATTTCAAGGATGTGCAAGCGAGACTTCAAAGAAACGGATGTGGACAACTGGGAAGATCATACTCAGGACCGCAGCCTTCATAACCAAGAGCTCAATAAAGGTCTCCAAAGTTACAAGAGGAAGCAGTCCAGCTTAGCACAGGAGAAGAGGGCTACCTGAAGGCAGAGCCCAAAGGGTCAAAACATCACCTTTAAAAGTGACAGATGCAACAGAGATTGTCTCTCTCGAGTGGATCTCTTCAGCCACAGCTGCCATAAAAACCAACTGAGTAAATTCTTTACCTCTCAGGGCACATACCCAGAGTCTCTCGAGCCTGAAGGATGCTTACTGCTAGTGCATTTTACATTGTTTAAATTTTTCTCTTTAATTACGCACTAACAATCTTCATATTTACAAAGTTTTAGAGTGGAAAATGGGATCAGTTATCTCCTATGAAATATATGCTGTTTTAATAAAATACATAAACTGTATGAGGAATTGTAACAATTATTGAATTATGAATAGTTTAAGAATCATCGCAGGTTGCAGAGCAAACAATTCATCATGTAGCAAAGCTATGGTGATGCTCTGACAGTGTGCTATACAGTTAAAAAATAAATACATTACATAGATTAAACTACCCTGTTTAGTGAAATATTTGTCTGCGATACTAAAATTAGTCATTAATCACTGTTACCTAAATGTCCAATCCCACCTTCTATCACATCCAGTTTCAGAACTGGCATCTGGAGTGTAATCTCAAAATTAATGAGTTATACTGGATGTTCCCCTCAAGACAGGCATGATGAAATTGTTCTATTTAATCACGGTCATCAATTTTTTACTAATCTTTGAAAAAGTTTAACTTGTAGCATAAGCTTATTTGGTAGAAAACAACAGAGTAGTATTGTTGAAGATTTACATTTATTTTCTAGAGACCATGTAACATTTCTGCTTTAACACAAGGGTCTGAGAAACGATACCATATGAGAGTGTTTTCTGCCCAGTTACATCCAACATTTGAATTTTAGGAAAATGAACTGCTTATAAATTCTCTCACACTACTATTAGTCATACTCTCCTTCTCAAAGTCTCATCCTCCCTTGGCTTCTATGACTCTGTCCTGCCCTGGTTCCTTTCCTACCTCTTTCCCACTTGCCATTTCTACTCTCTGTGGTGTCTCTCAGAGATCTGTTCTTTTCCATTCCTTCTCTTTCCTCTCCTCTCCTTCATCCACTTGCAGACTCATCTAACATCATTACATTGATGGCTCACAAATGTATCTTTCCCTTCCATAACTTTTCTAACAGCTGAGCCTTTTTTCAGTCCAAACAGCAAAGACTCTTGTTGGGCACTCATCATCTCGCATGAACTTTCTTTTTTGCGATGTCCTAAACACCACATCATCACCATCCCTACCCCATCTTCTGGGCATATATAGTGCAACTGCTAAGATCATCTTCCTTGCCTGTCATTCCAACAGCCATCCTCCTCTCTTTGAATTTCTCTCCCGGTCTTCCACTGCAACAAAGTCTAGCTGCCTGTCCGCATTATTGTTAAATCATTTCTATTTTGATAGCACCCCGAGGCTTCAATCAGGTTTGCAACCTCAAAGCACTTCACCACCGAGTAAAATTAAGTCCCTGGCCTGAAGAACTTACAAATTAAATAGATGTAAAAGTTAACGAGTGGATGAAGCCTATAATGGAAGGGGTGGGGATTTGGGAGGAAGATGAGCACAACAGCAATAGGGACAGTTGACTGTCTAGACTCTCTATTTTCATAAATGCAGATCTCATTTTTTAAAAATATTTTGAAGAAACCATTTAAGTTCTTTCAACGGGCCCCCCCTCATCTTTAAACTTTTCACCACACTGTCTCTCTCCTTATCTGTCATTTTATTGCATCACTCTTGCATATTATTCCTTCTTCTCTGCCAATACCACCAGTATTGGAACCTGCTTGTCCACTTCTTCCACAACCACCACTGCATTTTTTTCTATGCCACCTCTTACATATGGAATACCCTTCACCCATTACATATGGAACCCACTTCTCTAAACTAATTCTTTAGATTTTTCAAGATGAGAAATTGTCAAGGGAGGGCCAGGGCTCTGAGGTGGCACCAAGCATTCTCTCTCTCAGGTCCTGTAGTACTTTGGTCTATTTTCAGTTGTTTGGATTTAGTGTGTGGGTGCTGTGTGGGATGTTAGTGGCCTGTGATATACAGGAGATCAGACTAGATGATCTGCTGGCCCCTTCTGGTCTTAAACTCTGACATTTTTACTTGATTCCCACAAGAAATCACTCTACTAATAAGAGTTAGTCAGAAAGCCTTGCAGGGATATTTCCTGTTTTTTAAAAGTTTATTGTACAGTGTATCCCTTTCCTCTAACTGTTAATTGTTAGTCTTCTTAGATCAGGGATCGGCAACGTTTGGCCCACGGCCTGCCAGGGTAAGCCCCCTGGTTTGTTTACCTGCCGCGTCTGCAGGTTCAGCCGATCGCAGCTTCCACTGGCTGCGGTTCACCGTTTCAGGCCAATGGAGACTGCGAGAAGCCGTGGCCAGCACATCCCTTGTCCTGCGCCACTTCCCGCAGCCCCCATTAGCCTGGAGCGGCGAACTGTGGCCAGTGGGAGCCGCGATCGGCCGAACCTGCGGACGCAGTCAGTAAAAAACCGGCCCAGCCCACCAGGGCCGTGTGCCAAATGTTGCTGATCCCTGTCTTAGATTATGAGATCTCTGGCAGAGGAACTGTAGCTAACTATTCATCTGCACAGTACCTAACACATTGTGAACAAAGCATGCTGCAAAAATAACTAAAGTACAAATAAATAATACCAGAAGATGAGTGAGTGTTTTCTGCAGTGCAACTTTCCTTTCTCAAGTCCCTACCACCATCAATCCTTTTTCATTAATTTTCATTTGTTTTCTCCAAGACAAAAAGATTTATTTTAGTCTTCCCTAAGATGCTCTTTCTAAAAGCCTGAAGACATTTTCTACTTGCAATAGCAGCTGCTAAAAGCATGCAATTTAAAATTATTCACACAAAACAAAGTTGTTCTAAAACTAGCACTGTGATCTACAGAGACAATTTTCAGGGCAAATTAGTTACTAAGGCTCATAGCTAGTCCCACTTTAAAAGACTACAGAAAACCATAATGATTAGGACTCTAGATAATCTGATAAAACAATTAAGATTAGTTTGACATAATTACAGAACATTCCAGCACCCCAACCGTACTACATCACACTCTAAACTAGATTTAATCCAAAAACTATGTGCTGGGGAAGGATGAGAAGAAGCTGCATGAGTTGCCTGGATTGAGGAATATGGGTATGTGCAATATAAGAAATGAGTCTAATGTTTGTAGAGAAGTGTGGGGTGTACTCTGTGGGAGCAGATACTATTAGAAGCATTTATGGAAGAGTTTATACAGTTTAGGGAGAACAGGCCAAAGAAAGTCAGACTAGTTTCGTGTAAGTTTCCAAAGAATTTCACCTACATGCATATCCTAAAAAATTTCCTGAATGAAAAAGAAGTCCATTAGAAAAGTCTGTTTTGACAGAGGTAAAAGGAAAGCTCTAAGATCACCTGATGGGTGGGTTTATCTTTACTTACTTTAAAATAACAGTCAATTTGAAAGCTGTGTTTTTTTAAATGAGTTTCATGTTCTAGGCCCTTCCCCACTTCCCTATTTTAAAAAAAGGTTTCTCTTCCCTATTGTCCTGTGCATTAGCACCTGGGAAGCTAACAGACTATAGAAAGAGTGAAAAAGGTTACCGGAGGTCCCTGGTATACATCTCCCCCTTATCCGTTGTTTTGGATATCCGTCACTCATCAATACGGGAACGTGTTCCAATTTACATTGATCCTGATCCCATATCAGTCATTTGCACGGATAGGGACTGATGTGAATAGGAACACGTTCCCCTATTGTACAGTACAGTACTGTACTTGCGACCGCTGGCCATGTTCAAGGCTTATTACCTATGGAGGACGTTCTCCATGTTGATTAAGGAGACACCAGGTGAAGCCTAGTGTAAAGGAGTTTTGGAAGTCCTACAACATCTTGAACAGCATGGAAAACATTGACACGTTGTGGGAAGAGGTCACTTCACAATGTATGAATGACATTTGGTGCCGTGCATGGCCAGATGCTGTCCACAGCTTCGTGGGATGTGATGCCATTCCTACTCTCAAGCAAGAAACTGTCAAGTTGGCGAAGGATGAAGAATTGATTGAACTGGACCAACAATGGCTAGCTAAAGAAAGCAAGGACGATGATGTAGGGCAGGAAGCCAGGAGTCTGATGACAAAGAATCTCTCCGTTTCTTTGGATTGCTGGATGAGATGACGGAAATCATACAGGGCGGTGATCCTTTTTGTGAACGGTCTGCCAAAGCCTCCAGGGCTCTCAATGATGCAGTGGCTTGCTACAGGGAGATCTATTGTTCAAAAATTCATGCAGGAGAGCAGAGGTCGATAAAGCCTTTTTTTTTTTTTTTTTAGACTTCTGTAACCAAAAGGCCAGCCACGGAAAAGCCAGCCCAAGAAAACCGAGCCGCCACCCCAACCTAAGTTTAGCGTAATTGACACTATTTTATAATGTATTACAGTACTGTATTTACTTTATTAAAATATTCTATGTGTTTGGTGTTAGTAGGGTTCTACATTATTTTATACAATGTTTTACATGTAAAATGTGTACTGTATGACCTGTCATTGTAAAAAGGTACACTGTTTAGGTATACTGTTTAGGCAAAAAGAGCATCATCATAGGCAAGTGTGGTGAAGTTGTGAATGCATCCGCCCCTTATTCCATTATTTCTCATAGGGAAAAATTCCCTGGTATCCATCGTTTCAGTATCCATCGCCCTTTTCAAGAACGCACCCTCAATGTATACAGGGGACCCCCTGTATATATATATATTAAGTATTATGAAATTAATCTTGTTAGTCTTTCAAGCCTGGTTCACTTATTTTCTTCTTTTATATATAGCCCTCTAATATGGCTAATGTAAGTCTTCTCAAATCCCCCCCAATGGAAATAGCATTATTTAAAACAACAATAGTAGAAAGCACTAGGACAGGGAACAGAGTCAGACTAGACCACAAGTGAAGAACCTGATTCAATATTACAGGGATATTAAACAAATTTAGTTCAGAGGCACATTCCCCCCTTTTTTATCTTTATCAAAACAGCCCCCAAAATACAGTATGCTGCTAGCTGATGTGAGAAGGAACATAGTACAAGCTTCACAGCAGAAGCAAAGTTGAAGAAAGAAAAAAAAAGTACTTGGGTTAGGAGCTTAAGGAAAACTATAGACAATGTGGGGGTGTATAGGGAACTCAGGGGAAGAAGGAGAAACACCTAAAAGACATGCAGGGGAATTTCTGGGCAATGTACATGGAGAATAAATAATTGGGCAGGAAACAATCTATGAAAGGGTAAACCTATGGACATGGGGTGGACCACATAGGCTGGTGGACAGGCTAGCAGAGAGAAAGTATTGAGAAGTTGTAAGAATGGGTATTCTGGGAGATGAAACTGGTAAGGGGTAGGATGTAAGCAAAGGAGACTATGAGCAGGAGTAGTGGGTATCCTGGGGGCAAGTTCAAGGCTTCAGTCATTATCTTCAAAGTTCTCCATGTCTTGGGCCCACCGCCCAGGATACATGAAACGCGGTCTAAAGCTCTGCGAGGAAGACCATGTTGACCACTTCACGCCTCCTGCACAATGAAACCCACGATGCTAAGAATAAAGTTCCTGTCTGTGGGAGACAGAACTCAGTCCAGGAGTGGTCCTAGGCTGTGGAATGAAGTCCCCTGGGAACTGAAGGCCATCACAAACCTCACCACTTTACAATCTAAGTGTCTGGCTCATTTCTTTGACCTTGCCTTCTCCAATATAAACATACAGCCATATGTGTATTTACTTGTTTAAAGCTCTGACCACAACAAGACACTGTGCTGCACACAGGTGTCCCCTGGGGAGAAGATGAGAGAGCAAACTGTGACAGACGTGCTGTCATGCTGCTTAATGAACTACTGGAAGGCACTCAGGCACTAGGATGATGAGCACGGTGTAAGAACCTATACAGCACAGAAGAGAGTAGGATACAGGGAACAATGAGGGGAGCCTAGAGGCAGGGAGGCCTGGGGGAGGCTCGGGGCAGAGGGAGTAGGGTGCATGGCGGCAGGTGAGGTGGGTTTGGGGGTGCCTGGGGTAGAAGGCTGGGGACAGGAGACGTGGGGTCAGAGATGCCTGGGGTCAGGCTGGGGCCCGGGTGCAGACGATGAGGGGATACCCTGGAAACGCTATAGGCGGGCTGAGCTGCAAGGAGGTGCAACCCCCCGAAAGAAGGCTGTGAGTCCGTGGCAGCCCCACCCCCACTCTTACCAGCCCAGGTTTGGTGTTTGGGGATCTTGTAGTATTTGTTTCCAAACGGGTCGCTGTCCACAAACTGCTTCTCTGGCCCAAGAAGCCGGAGCCGCAGGGCGCGCAGAAGCCGCCAAGGCCCGCCCATCCCGCAAGGCGAGACCCGTTTGTCTGCCGCGGTCACCCCTTCTCCCCGCCGGTGAAACCAGCGACTTCACAGGCCCCGCCCCGCCTCTGAGCCCGAGGGCGCCAAGTACCTGCCACGCCCCTTCCGCTTCGGCCCCGCCCCCAACGCTATGATCTCCAAGTACCTGCCACGCCTCTTCCGCTTCACCCCCCCAACGCTGTGATCTCCAAGTACCTGCCACGCCCCTTCCGCTTCGGCCCCGCCCCCAACGCTGTGATCTCCAAGTACCTGCCACGCCTCTTCCGCTTCGGCCCCGCCCCCAACGCTGTGATCTCCAAGTACCTGCCGCACCCCTTCCGCTTCGGCCCCGCCCCCAACGCTATGATCTCCAAGTACCTGCCACGCCCCTTCCGCTTCGGCCCCGCCCCCAACGCTATGATCTCCAAGTACCTGCCACGCCCCTTCCGCTTCGGCCCCGCCCCCAACGCTGTGATCTCCAAGTACCTGCCACGCCCCTTCCGCTTCGGCCCTGCCCCCAACGCTGTGAGCGCCGTGAACGTGCTCCGCCCCTTCCGTCTCAGCAGCGTCCCCAAAGCTCAGAGTCGTGTACGTGCCCTGTCCCTGTCTCTTAGGGGCGGGCTGTTGACTATCCAATAACCGCGCTCTCCATTGGTCACGGTCGTTTCGCACTGAGCCAATCGGCGTCACCCTATTTACAACATGGCGGTGCTCCTGGATCTAGTACTTGCCTGGTCCCGCCATGTTGGCCTTCATTTCGGCCCGCCAAGCCGGTCTCGACGATCCGCTGCGGTTGCGCCGGGCTGAGTCCACCCGGAGGTAAAGAGTCTTTCGGCTCCTGCAGTTCAGTCTTTTCTCGGCTTCGGCCTGACTCGGGCTGTGCCCGGGCGGAACGGGCCACGGAGAAGCCCGGGAATTTCCCTCTCCTCGTAGGCGCTCTGCACGTGCCTGCCCACGTCTCGGATCTTGCCCGTCCTGGGGAGCCAGGACCTGCGCGGCCCCTGGGTCCCACAGCTGCGCCGGGGGTAGTGAGGCGGCGGCAGAGTTTTTCAACCTCCCCCCCCCCCCCCCCCCGCACTGTGTTGTCCCCACTTGATGCGGGAGGCAGGGCCGGGTGACGGGGCCGTGCCTTAGTCTCTCCACCCTGGGGTAAGGGATGATGTTTTTACACCAGTGTCGTTCTTTGCCCCTTACCAGACATTGACAGGGCCCTCCTGGGCCAGAGCTTTTAACTGGGCCTGGGATGACAGGACCTGAAACTGCCCTGTCACAGCGAGCGTTTGGTCTCGTCTGTCTGTATTTTACCCTCCTTTCCAGTTTGAGTGCCAGTGGATGAAACCAAGAGTCATGCTCTTCTCCTCTATTTCTGCTTTCTCGCTGCACCCCTCCCCCCCCAATTTCCAATTAAGCTTTTTTTTTTAGCAGCTCTCTGTACGTCGTTTGTTTGAAGAAAAACTCAGAAAGGGGACAGACTATTTATTAAATGATTTCTTCAAATGTGAAGGATTATATTAATTAGCGTTATTTCTGAGAGTAGTGACTCTAGAATAGGTGTTCAGTCTAGAGGTGGTAGTAGTAGTGCCGAGCCCAAGCATTCAAAAATCATGTAAGTCCAAAAATAAGGTATTTAAAATCATGCTATGTTGGGTTCTTTTTACTTACCTTCTGGATTTTGTGTGTTTGGTTTCACATGTTTAAACTTTTTTTCTGTAACCACTAAGGCTGGAAACTTCCTCCTTAGAAAAACGAAAACTGAGATTCTCATGTTATCACACAATTCATGGAGCTGGGGCTTTAATAAAAAAAATTACATCCATTACTAAGACTTGTGAAAAGAACAGGTGTACGTGTGGCACCTTAGAGTCTAACAAATTTATTAGGTGCCACACGTACTCCTGTTCTTTTTGCGGATACAGACTAACACAGCTGCTACTCTGAAATGAGACTTGTGATAAAATGAGAATTGGCTGCATGGAAGTAGTGATCTAGCCATTGTCTTTTGGCTGGACAAAGTTATGTATGTTACTAGCTGTTTTCATTTCAGTTGCACACTTTAACTGCATTATATAACGTTTTAAAGAATTATGACAAGGAATCCTTGTGGCACCTTGGAGACTAACAGATTTATTTGGGCAAATGCTTTATAAATTTGTTAGTCTGTAAGGTGCCACAAGGACTCCTTGTTGTTTTTGCTGATACAAACTAACACGGCGACCCCTCTGAAACAAGAATTATGCTTTACCCCAAATCTGTGTCAGACTCATACTTGCTACCTTCCACTACCTGCTGCATGCAAAGTAGTTTGGCTTCAGTGCAGTACGTTTCACCACAGTAGCCATTGTAATGCGTGGTGATATGATGCTGTTTTTGCCAAAATGTAGCCTTGTGTTGTAACATGCTACTGTAAACCCCATGACATTATAAAAGCTAAGTTGCATCCTATATGATGAACACATTAACATGGCATGCTTATTTCCATTCCCCTAAAGTGTATTTGTTCTACATCCTTTTATACAATACCTCTTTACAGACACTAATGTAAACGTCTTGAGCATCATATCTAAATGAATTTTATGTGGCTTCTCCTTCTTTCTGAATATTTCACAAATAAATCACTATGAGTTATGGTTGGGCCTTGTAGGACTTCTCAAGTCACAATTCTTTTTATTTCTCTATAACAGAGAACGTTTTCTAGTGTAGACTAGGCCTATGTGAAAACCAATACACTAAAACCTTGTGAATCTGCAGACAGACTAAAACAATAAGTATGAGGCACGAATTTCTCTTTATCTCAATTAGATGTTAATTCTGAAACCTAAAGATGACAATTTAAATGTCAACATTGTTAAAAAGTTCACTGATGATGATTTTAGCAGAAATATTCGGCTAATCTCATTATCCCATAATTAGGGCTCTACCAAATTCACGTCCATTTCAGTCAATTTCACGGTCATAGGAATTTTTAAATCGTTAATGTCATGATTTCAGCTATTTAAATCTGAAATTTTACAGTGTTGTAATTGTAGGGGTCCTGAGCCAAAAAGGAGTTGGGGTGGGGGTCACAGGGTTATTGTGGGGGGTGTTGTAGTACTGCTACTCTTACTTCTGTGCTGCTGTTGCTCTGTCTTCAGAGCCGGGCTCCTGTCCTGTAGCTGCTGCTCTCCAGCTGCCCAGCTCTGAAGGCAGCGCCGCCACCAGCAGGAGCAGCACAGAAGTACGGATGGCATAGTATGGTATTGCCACCCTTACTTCTGCGCCGCTGCCTGCAAAGTTGGACCCTCAGTCAGCAGGTACCGCTCTCAAGTCACTCAGCTCTCAAGGCAGTGGAGAAGTAAGTGTGGCAATACTGTGCTGCCCTTCCCCCTTAAAATAACCTTGTGACCCCCCTGAAGCTCCGTCTTGGGTCAGGACCCCCAATTTGAGAAATGCTGGTCTCCCCCCTGAAATCTGTGTAGTATAGGGTAAAAGCACACAAAAGACCAGATTTCGTGGTCTGTTACGTATCGGGAGTAGCCGTGATAGTCTGTATCTACAAAAACAACAAGGAGTCTGGTGGCACCTTAAAGACTAACAGATTTATTTGGGCATAAGCTTTCGTGGGTAAAAACCTCACTTCTTCAGATGCATCTGAAGAAGTGAGGTCTGTTGTGTGTTTTCCATAATCCCAAACCGCATCCTGCACTTTTCCAGGTACCAAGAGCCTGATGTGTTCATCAACCAGCTCCCAAAATCTTCAGCTTCTCCCAAGTATCTGTATGATACAGCTATGCATTGTCAATCCAAACATCTGATTATATTATTATTCGTTTTCTGTGTTTAATTCAATAGAACCCTATTTTTTTAATTTTAAACTAAGCTGCAGCAGGATTTCCAGTCTGCTACAGCCGGGCATTTAGCACAGAATTTAATTCCAGATTGCAGTGGAGAATAAATAGCTTTTGGTATAAGAATAGTAGTTAAGAGACTGCTGCTAAAGTAAAAATTTAGGTACCAATCTGTGAAAGTGAAGTGCTGAGCACTTCCAGATCCATTTGACTTCAGCTGCAGGAGGCATTCAGCACCTTGAAAAGTGGATGTTCATGTCGTGCATATAAATTGTGGTTTTCCTGTACTTTTGTTGGCAAATGGGATTGCTCAGTAGAGTGTAGATTTTTCATAACATGTAGCAGAATTTCTAACTCCACTTAAGGAGCTTGGTTTTGGTGCATATCACGTTTTCATAACTAAGAGGAGCCGTAACTCATTGAACCAAAGAACTTATAAAAAGGTGTTTCTGGTTATCACCTACCTTGTTCAAAGCTAGTTTCACTTTGCAGTCATTAGAAGATGACAGTTAAAATGTCAAAGGACTTTCATAGAAATATTTTAATAAACCCACAACTTTGAACTCACCATATTTTTCTCATTAATTTTATTTTGCTATTAATATGTCTTTTGGTCAAATGACTATTTAGTATTTTTCTGAATCTATAAAATGCTGTCTTTTGTGTGTGTGTGTGTGTGTGTGTGTGCGCGCGCTGTTTCATCCTGGATAATAAACTCCAAGCACGTTGTGATCTCAGCAACACACTTTTTTGCTTAATTTGAATTTTTTTAAGACCAAGTATCTTTCCTATCTTTGATCAGATGTTGAGGAAAATTGTAGTTATTCTTGTCAGTTACAACAGAAGAAAAATGTTTGATTGACACTTACAACAGTAGCTGGATTTGCATGATCATACAAATTAGGAGTAAAAACAAATCTTGTGCATAACACAGTGAATGCTTCTGATGTTTCATTAGCTGAATGTGAATGATCAAAAATAATTTTCATGAGGATGTCATTTGTTTCTTTCTTAGTGATACAAAAGATGTGGAAAACATATTTAATTATTTGTAATTGTCACGTGGTAGTGGTTTTCTTATTCATTCTGTGTAACAAATCACTTTTTCATTTACTAAAATAACTGGTTTGTCCACTAGGTGTCCTTAGTTTTATTAAATAAACTACCAAATGATCATGGTTGGGATGAAGACTAACTTATTTGTGAATATAGTAGATCTAAAAGTATATAAATATTTCATTTCACTTTTTTATATTTCTGATACTTGCATTATATGCCAATTTTCAGTTATACATTTGTTGGCATTAATTGCTAAATAAAGATTTGTAGTCCTCCACCTCCAAATAATATACAGTGTGGTAATTTCAGCCAGTCACATATTTCTTATTTTTAGTTCTACATCAAGTCTGAACATGTACTTTAAAATGTAAAGGGTAATAATTGAATGTATTGAGTCAAAGAAGAATTCTGAGGATCACAAATTTGACTTTTTTTGTTGTACTAAAGAAAAGGTAAAATTTGAGTACTTCCTGATTTTCACCGTTCATGGTTTGATATATTCTGTTTTTTTAAAGGGTACTAAGCTTGGAGCTAAACAAAGATAGAGATGTGGAAAGAATCCATGGCAGTGGTGTTAACACCCTGGATATTGAACCTGTTGAAGGAAGATAGTAAGTAAATTATGCTGTTTTATTATCATGTATATTTTACGGAAGTTACTTTGCTGAATGTGAACATTCAGTTACTTTGAACAGATTGTGAATGTAGGATATCTAAAAGCTATGTTATGTTTGTTCTTACAGCATGTTATCAGGTGGGTCAGATGGTGTTATTGTACTTTATGACCTTGAAAACTTCAGCAGAAAACCATGTTATACATGTAAAGCAATTTGTTCTGTGGGCAGGTACGTATCTTTTTTAAAAAAAAATCACTGAAATATTTTTAGCAATTTTATTTTATATTTTGCATTGAATTCACAAATTGTTGCACTTTAGTATTTTACTTCCTACATAAAATCCTAATCACACATAGGACCAGACAACTTTGATTTAAAAAAAAATTAATGACACACTCAGTTAAAAGTATAATATATCAATTCTGAAGTTGTAGGAGCAGCTGTTCCATTTTGTTTTTTTTAAATGTTAGCTAATCTAGTAGTTTCATTAATAATGCATGTAAAAATAGGAATCTACTGACCATACAGTTGTATAAAACTTTTCATCCAAGGAGTTCAATACTGTAAAGCATTGGATATTTTTACAGAGAGGAAAATTGGAGGCACGCGGAGATTGTGTGTTGCCTAGGACCTCACGGAGCATCAGTGGCAGAGTCAGCAATAGAAGCCCAGTCTCCTGATTTTACAGTCCTGTTTTAACCCTAGAAAACCCTGCTTTTCCTGTTTTCAACTTACAGATCCCTTATTCTGACTCTTTCATATTATCCCACACTGAAATTGACCATGTAGATGTACAGTGCTATGTCTAGGCATAAGGACAGTAATTTACAATTCACTCTCTTTAGTAGACTGGATAGAATCTAAAATAATTTGCAGCTAGTTACTTATGAAGTTGGGAAAACTATTTTGAGGATTCTAGACAAATGAGTTATGCAGTGGTAATCTGGAATTTGCCAAGGTCATGCTTGAATGAGGACAGTCCCCATATTACTGGCAAAAGATAGGCCATAATTTTATTCACAATTCATTCTACAATATGACAGCTAAAACTGATAGAGAACTTAGTATATATGGGAGCCCTATAGTAGAATTAATGCATCTGTATAACCTCACAAGTCCCCAGTGCCCTTACAGATTTGTCAGCCTTTCCCTGCAGGTCATAAGGATTTGTTCTTTTTATGTATTTATTGTTGCCCATCCTTGTACTTAGGAAGTTGGGCCGTCCCACAAGCAAAGACTTTTTCTGTGTCTCATGATAGTTTGGCCTTCTCTGCAGGAGTTAGTGGGTACCCTTTCCCCTTATTCCCTTGGCTGGATGTTTGAGGCCTAGAAGCTGGGTATGTGAACTAGATACAGCATTGACTACTCCAGCAAAGATTACCTACAACAGCAGAAAGGCCTAAATTGTGACAGGAACAGAAAAAGATGCTAGAGAATGCATCAAACCGCGGTACAGATACTGTTAATAACCTGCAGTCTCTAGGTGTCCATCCTTATGGGTGTCTGGACAAACTAAAGTGATTAACATTAAGTGAATAAATCCCAGAATTGGAACAGACTCTTAAACATAACAAAATTACATAATACGCACTAACATAAAACATTAAATAGGAGAATAATTCTGAATCTACCCTTGAACAATGCCATCATTATGCTTCTTAGTGTGTGTCAAGAATCAGTGGAATATTCCATAGCTGAAGACCCTGTTTATGGCCACATCAAGACTGTACTTTTAGATGGATGTCAGTCTGTTTCTACAACAGGCACTTTGTCCGATAGATACATCCCTTATTATTTCCAACTTTAAACACTAATAATAAAACTTAATCTTATTCATTAGACTCTACCCAATGATACAATAGGAAATACATTTTTACAAAAGAGAATTAAAATGAGGCAAAGAACGTAGTATTATTAAATATATTAGAAATCTATATGAATTATAGATAATTAAAATACCTGGAGTTAAACTAGCCAGGGAAATAATTATCCCTCTTCCTGATTCAGGACATCACAAGCCAATTATTAACTGCCTGCCATTAAGAAGAAAAGAGCCTTTAGTACTTGGGCTGCTGTGTTTTATAGAGTTGTAATTTCTATTTGTCAAGGGGAGCCCTGAATAAATTGCATTGTGGCAATCCAGCTTGGAGATCACAAAGGACCTAAGCACTGTGATAATTTTTCTTGAAGATATGACTCTTAACAGCTTGCAAATATTTGAAAGATTAAACCTGTGCTTCCATTTTCATCTCATGGTCAAAATGAACTATAGATTCTGAGCCCTGTGAATCTGCTTCAGATTGTGATTTTTACTAAAGATATCTACCTACTGTAAGACAAGGCACTGCCTAGCACAGCAGACACTGGTTCTAATACGACAGATTTTTCTCAGCAGACAGAGAATGGCTTAAGTGTTTAAACTAAGAGATGGCTTCAGAGGGAGAGGAAATTTCGGATTGTACACTTCACCTAACTGTACAGCTCCACTGAGTGATTCTGTGCTGTAGCAAAGACAGATATTCTCCTCTGTATTTTAATGCCATGATACATCTACATATGAACTTGATGGAGAGTATCTTAGAGTCCTGAAGCTCACCACTTCACGATTGTTCTAAATCTTGATCCCTGCAATTTTATTTTCCTGAGTTCACTTGTAATGACAGTGAGCTCTGGAAACCTAAAAGGGATGAGACTCTCAGCGATAAGGACACTAATAGGAGCAGATATCCAATTATAGTTCCTCAACAACCACTAGAGATTATAATATGCTATCTTAAATAGTTCACCAATTCTCAAGATCTCATTAAATTGAAATGTATTTAGGAGTCTGAAGATGAAATCAAACAAGACCTGTGTTGCAAGATACTATCTAAATTCCCTGAAGTGTTGATCTGACCTAGATTACTACTGGAACAAAGGGTACGTCTTCACTTACCGGAGGGTCCGGCGGCAGGCAATCAATGTTCTGGGATCGATTTATCGCGTCTGGTTTAGACGCGATAAATTGATCCCGGAAGTGCTCGCCGTCAACACCGGTACTCCAGCTCGGCGAGAGGAGTACGCGGCATCGACGGAGGAGCCTCCCTGCCGCGTCTGGACCCGCGCTAAGTTCGGACTAAGGTATTTCGAATTCAGCTACGTTATTAACGTAACTGAATTTGCGTACCTTAGTCCGAAGTGGGGGGTTAGTGGGGACCTGGCCAAAGACTGTGTGGTTAGCAACATACTAAAATAGTAAAATTTTGTGGCACTTAAGTCATAGTTGTGATTTAACATTACCATTAGCAAATAATTGTTAAAGACCCCAATCCTGCAAACTTGTGCATATAATATGGAGTCCCATTTAAGTCAGCAGAACTCAACAGGGTCATAACTATTTGTAGAGTCAGGCCCTAAAATAATAGTTAAATGTCAAAGCCTACATTTTCAAGAGTGACTACAGATTTTGGTGTCTCAATATTTGGGTGCCCAACTTGAGACACATCAAAATAGCTTGGTTTTGAGAGGGCAGATGATCAGCACTTTCTGAAAATCAGCCCCAAGAGGGTTCAAATTGGTCACTCAGAAATGGAGGCACCAAAATTACTGGTCTGTAGTAGTTTGGGGCCGAGGTTCGGCCCTCAGCGGGGCTGTGGGGTATCCCACCGCCTCGCTCTGGTCCGGCGGCAGTCTGGGACCGCAGACCCACAGTTAGGGGCTCAGGCCCGTAAGCAGGGGCTGAGCCAAGAGGTCAGGATGCAGGCCCTTAAGCAAGGGCTGAGGCAAAGTCTATAGCAGCCCAGGCCCTAAGTCAGGGCGGGGCAGCAAGCAAATAGTCAGTAACCCAGGCCTTTAAGCAGGGGACTGGGTCAGGGTTTGTAGCAGCCCCCAGCCTCTCTAGGCCAGGGAAAAAGGGAGGAGTCTGCCACCCAAGGAGTGGGTGGCAGGGGGGACACAGGCCCTCCCACTCCACTACGTCCCAGCCCGGGGCCCTAGCAGCGACAGAAACTTGCTGCTGTCAGTGGGGATCCTGGCCGCAACACACCGACATCGGCTCTGGCAGTGCAGCAGCCAGACTGGGGTCGGCTGTCCCTGGGCTACTTCCACACTCCCCCTCGTATGGTACCTGGGCCATCTTAGTGTCGTCAGTGCTCTCCATCAGCATTGGCTCCTCTGGGTACCTGGCACGGGGCAGGCTCGGCCAGTCCTCCTTGGGGTACCTGGCACGGGGCAGGCTCGGCCAGTCCTCCTTGGGGTACCTGGCACGGGGCAGGCTTGGCCAGTCCTCCTCGGGGTACCTGGCACGGGGCAGGCTCGACTGGCCTGGTGAGGCAGCAGGCCACTTGAGGCCAGCGGCTGTTTCCCAAGCGGGAGCTCGGCCACGGACATCTGCTCTCTCTCTGCCGGCCTGGGCTCCACTGAGCTCTGCAGGTGGGCTTTATACTTCCGGGTCGGGGCCGTGACCTCTGAGGGGCGGGCGCCGGACCCGGTGGCTCCGCCCACGTTGGTATTGGGGAGGTTCGGCCCTCAGCAGGGCTGTGGGGTATCCCACCGCCTCGCTACATGGTCGCTTTTGAAAACTTAGACCCAGTAGTTTAATAATAATAATTAAAAAAAAAAACACCTGGTCAACTAGTATCAAATCAACAATACACTGCTGACCCTAACCAGTGCAATTCTATTATTGTATTATAGGAGCCATCCTGATGTACACAAATTCAGCGTAGAGACAGTTCAGTGGTACCCTCGTGACACTGGCATGTTTACATCAAGCTCATTTGATAAAACACTGAAAATATGGGATACAAACACATTACAAGTAAGTCATTTCTAATCATTTTCATAACTTCTTATGCATTCGACGTTGGGATATACTGAGCACCAGTTTTAAGGGGTAGTGTTTCTGAAATTCCCACTGAGCTCAGTGAGAGTTGCTCAGCATTTTGAAGGATGAAAAATGTCAGGTTGGTAGCATTCAAAACTGTAGGTACGTAATACAAGGGCAGAAGTTTAGGCACTCCCATACTTGCCAGCATGCTTCAGCCTTGTTTTAGAAACCACTTGTATGTTACCCATAATATGGTAGTTCAGAGTCTTCGTGATTGCTTGGTTTTTCTGCTTAGCCTGCCAATAAGAATGTGACTTGTGATGATAGACTTTGTAGTATGCACATTTGTCCAGCAACAACTGGTCTGAGAGCATAATTTATTTCTCCTGAGGTGTTGAACACCTATTGAACAATATTAATTGTTGGTTATCATCTTATTTGCGTAGCATGGGTAGTGTACTATGGGAGCACATTTGTTATAATTATAAACAATATGAACATTGTCTTTGATGGTTTAAACCTTTTGCTATATTTGTGTGAGAGGATTTTATAAGCTTAAAACAATAGAACGAGGGAAACCATGAGGAGAAACACTAACCAATTTGTCATGACTTAAATAAAGTTTACATATTACAGCTATAAATCTGCTACTAAATTCTGTCCTCTAATAGCTGATATATGAATTTTGGGCTGTGGTTAATCTCTTTTATTTCATGTATCAGTGGCCTTACATTGACATTGTTTGTTTGCCAAGAATATTGCCTATTGTGTCCTTGAGATGACAGAATCTCCAGTTTTCGTGATCTTCCTACCTTAATGCATGAGGCAATATTTCTATGATTAAATGAGATGTGAAAATTATTATTTTCTAAACCTTTTTAAAAGTGTAATGTTGAGATGTATAGCTTTGTTTTTGTGGAGGGAGGAGGTAGTGTTCCTGTTTTGTTGTTTAAAGTGTGTTGTGTGCTTAGCAAGAACCAGATACTGCTTTAGACCATCCTCTTAGAATGAGTTACAAAAACAGTATATAAAGGACATTTGGTGTACAAACTGCTACAAAACGGTATATATCCAAAACATTTGAGTTCATTCTTTAAAATAAAAAGCAATTTTAAACTATTTTTTAAAAAAGAAATATAACAAAAATGAAATTACCTGACATTGTCCACAACTTTAAAGATGAAGTCCCAAATTTAAACTGTAAATTTAAGCTGCATCTGAAGAAGTGAGATTTTTACCCACGAAAGTTTATGCCCAAATAAATCTGTTAGTCTTTAAAGGTGCCACCAGACTCCTTGTTGTTTTTGTAGATACAGACTAACACGGCTACCCCCTGAAATTTAAACTGTTGTACTTCGTAATTGTTAAAATGTCAGAAGGACACAATGTGCCACTGAACATAAACCCTCACATTAAACCAGTGCTTCCCAAACCATGAGCTGTGGCTTCCTTGGTGAACCATGAAAGTTCATGCGGGAGCCTTCAGTGTTTGGGGGGGGGGGGGGGATTTTAATCAATAATGCCCATTTTTTTGTTTGTTTCTAATTAGACTATTAACTAGGCTTAAAAATCCCCTATTAGGCTGATTTACAGCTTAATATTTAGCTAGGCTTAAATGGATCGTGTCTTATATGCTGCTGCTGTTAGGCTGGAAGCCTGTTGTGCCCTCTGCTCCTGCAGGGGACCTTCACCAGAGAGACTTCCTGCTGAAGGAAGCATTCAGCAGGAAGCCTCTTGGCTGAAAGCCCTTGGTGGTACAGAGGGCAAAGGGTGCTCCCTGCCCACTCTTCTGGCACTAGCAGATGGTTGAGGGGTGGAGGGAGAGAGAGGTGGGTCTTTTCTTTATAATAGAATGATTTTGACCAAGTACTAAGTCTTACATGTGGCAAATCTTCAGCTGAAGATGAAGATTTTAATAAAGTTAAACAGAAAAGGAGGAAAAGTAGGCAATATGATGATAGTTACTCTGTTTGGATTTTGTGTCTCAGTATTACTGCAGAAAGTTCACAGCCACAATGTGTCCTTTGTTTTCAAGTGTTAGTAAATGAAAGTATGAAGCCCGGGAAACTACAGAGACATTTAGAAACTAAACCCCTGGAATTAGTAAACAAGAGCCCCAAACTTTTCTTTCAGAAACCAGAAGAGTAAAAACAAACAAAGAAGTCATGTCTAAAGAAGCAACTGTTCTTCAAAAGCCTTAGGCTCATCTTGTGTTATAGCCATGTGAATTACAAAATGCAAGCAGGCACACACCATTGGCAAGACACTTCCACTTCCACCAGCAATAGTCATATGAAGAATTAAATTGGGGAACAAGCAGTCATGGCACTGAAAACATTCCCATGTCAAATAATACTATCCATTGATGCACTGATGACCTTGCAGAAAATGTTTAGGACCAGTTGGTAGAACAAGTGAAGAAGTCAATATTTTTCACCATAGTTTGATGAATCCACTGACTCAGTTTCTGTGTTGTATGAGATTTGTCAAAGCAAGTTCAATAGTTGAAGAATTTTTATTTTGCAAAGAAACCCTGAACAACCAGTGAGGAAATATTCAAGATCCTTGATAAATTCATGGTGGATGAAGGTGTTAATTGGACACTGTGAGGTGTGCTGTGCTGTGTGGTGAGGCAGCAGCTGTGGCCGGTAAGAACAGTGGGGTTGCAGCACGAGTAAAGAAAGTGGCATCATTTGGACACACTGAACGATTCATCACCAGGCATCAGCATTGAAAAAGTTGTGTCCTGAAGTACATAGGCCTTCAGTGGTGGTGTTAATTTTATGAAATCCCAGGTAGTGAACACACAGTGTTTTAGTGTGCAAAGAGATAGGCTGTAACCATACTCAGCTTCCGTTTCACGGTAAAGTCATGTGGTTATCTTATGGGAAAGTGTTAGAATACATCTTTGAATTGCCTGGCAAAATCAGAAATTTTCTTCTTCGGAAAACAGATCTTGCAGATAACATGAGTAATATGGATTTCTTGACTATATTAGCTTACCTGGTGGATATATCAGGCAAATTAAATGCACTGAGCCTAACACTTCAAGGTAGGAATACAAATATACTAGATATGAAACATAAAATTGGGGGATTCATGAACAAGCATTGTCTGGAGGTGCCATGTGGAAAAGGAAATTACTGAGATGTTTCCAGTGTTCTAAAACTTTTTAAATAGAGTGAAAGTGATAATATTTGGTCTTTAATAGCATTTTTAACTCATTTATGGAATCATAGGGTCAGAAGGGACTGCAAATTTTTTTTGTTTGGATAATATTCCTATTTTGATGAATATTTTCCTGGAATTGAACATGAATCTGTGGATACCAACTGGATTCGAAACCCCTTCTCACTAATATTTGAATCCATTCCAACCTTTATTATCTCAACTTAAAAAAATATTAGAATTGTCAAGAGATCTTATTCAGAAGGCCAAGTTTTCAAATGTTACAGACCAGGAATTCTGGAGTTCTGTTGAGAGAGCGCCAAGAACTCTGTGGTATAGCTATGAAAATGCTGCTTCCTTTCACTTCCAGTTTTCTCTGAGTCTTAAGTAGTCAGCAACAATTTTTGTGAAAACTAAACACAGAAGTAATTTAAATGTCTAAAATGACTGGCGCTATCAGAGATTCAATAAAACATTGCACAACTATGTAGTTTTCAACAGGTCTGTTCTTCCCAATAAAATCTTAGGCTGCATCTACTCATGCCAAAAAATCCACATTTTCAAATTATAGTTTTAAAAACCCAGATTAAACCAGATTATGTAATAAACAAACAGTATGTAGTTGAATAAAATCACAGAACGGTCCAAACTCATGTCCTTATTTGGTTGTGAGGAGCCACCAAGCTTTAAAATATCGATAAGGGGGACACAGTACTAAACAATTCAGGAACCGTGACAATAATGCAGCATTGATGTTGAAAAATTGAGGACACTGGTAAGGAAATTTGAAAAGTCAAGGTTCTTAATGGTAATATTATCAGTTTTCTTGCACATAGTGTGTATTTGGTGGCTTATATTGTAGTATGTAAACAATAAAACAGAGGTGATTTCAGGAACTTGTCAACATAGCTCTTGAGTCCCAACAGAAAATGGGGAGAAAAATATATAAAATAAGGGACCAACTTTAAAATTAAGGTGACACTTCAATTTAGCCACTCACTATTGCCTTTTGTTTATATCCTTTGTTTTTTGAGGTAGCATGTTTTGTATTTGATTACAAGAGGTATTAGCTCTCTTTCCTATTATCACTGATTTTCATTTCCATACCCCCACCTTCTTCCTTGCTTTTTTTTCTTACTCCCTTTTTCCCCCTTGTCACTGTAATCAGAGCACTTTCTTCCAGGCTTTAGTACTCTTTGCCATGTTAGTTCCATGACCTGCCAGTGCTAAATGTCTAGTTCTGATAGCATGACTATTTGCATGATTAAGCACTTAGTCAGTAGAGCATGTGAGCAGCCTTGTAAACAGTAACTCTAACTTGAAAAATGCTTAACAATTTTAAAGAAGATTCAAATTCTCATTATGATATTAATCAAGGGGCAAAACTGATAGATGTTTTCTTTTAATTACCAGCCTGCAGATGTGTTTAATTTTGAGGGAACAGTTTATAGCCATCATATGTCTCCAGTTGCTACCAAGCACTGCTTAATAGCAGGTATGTATACGTTTTTAAGAAGTTCCTATCTATATTTGGGTTGTAGTAAGAGGCAAATGATTAAAAACTAGCTTTATTTTTCTATGACTTTTTACCTATGCAACAGTCTTGTCTATTTTCAAGCAAATAATATCAGACTTTGTGAAATTGAGGTCATTTTTTAAATAAAATCACTTCATTTGGGCTTATACTGTTTATGAAAGGAAAGTACCCCCTTTGCATTTCTGAAATGAGTAAACCACACACCACCGAGTTTGCATGGTTCAGCTAGTGTTTCTAAATACACACAACTCAGATTAATGCAGCTAAATCAGTATTTGGTCTTGAGATCTATTGGAGTTGAATGTGTACTGTATACTGTATGTATTTACTGTTGATTAATAAAAAAAAATCTTTAGAGAAGGGACCATATTCTTAATTCATAAATCTAGAAAAAAGAGCAGCCTTGTTTCCCCTATAACAGCGGTTCTCAAATTGTGGGTTGGGACCCCAAAGTGGGTCCAGCCCTGTTTTAATGGGGTCGCCAGGGCTGGATTAGACTTGCTGGGGCCTGGGTCCAAAGCCAAAACCTGAAGACACCTGTCCTGGGCAGCAGGACTCAGGTTATAGGCCTCCTGCCTGGGGCTGAAGCCCTTAGGCTTTGGCTTTGGCCACCCTGCCTGGGGTGGTGGGGCCCGGGTTTTGACTTTGGTCCCCACACCTGGGGCAGCAGGGCTCAGGCTTCGGTCCCTCCTCCTGCGGTCTTGTAATAATTTTTGTTGTCGCAAAGGAAGTTTGAGAACTCCTGCCCAACAACCTTTAAGTATATTGTTAATGTGGGAAATTTAGTAGAATTGTATGCAGAAACTTTGAAAATATAAATCTATTGTAGTTGCAATACATTTTTAAAAATCTATTTGGTAATTTTATCAGTTCAAATGTGTGTGAAATCTTATGAAGCTGATAGTTTCTTTACATCTTCGTAGTTAGACTTGTTAGACTTTTTATTCCTTGTTAAGAGTTGGGGTTTTTTTTACATTGTCTTGTTTTTCTTGTTACAGTTGGTACCAAAAGCCCCAAAGTACAGCTTTGTGACTTGAAGTCTGGATCCTGTTCTCAAATTCTGCAGGGTACTTCTTAGTCTGAAACATAATTTTTAAACAATAAATACTTTGAGTAAACCAGCCATTGTAACGAAACACTATCCAGCCAGTGTAAAGAAACACTATAAATAATGTGTTCTGTGTAAGTAACGTGACTGATGTGTTTAGTAGTAGTTGTAAAAATTACACAGTGAAAAAGGTTCTTCTGTGTATTATTCTAGTGCTATTGAATTGGAGAACACAAATACTATTTAAAGAACAGCTATCATTTTAGGTCTATGGGCATTTTCATAATAAACCCTGATTTCTGGAGTACTAGTTAGTCTTAAATCATTCTAGTGTAACTAGACGTGTGAGAAACCAGTTTGGAGGGAAATTAGTTTATACGTTTAAAATTATAAAAGCATGTTCAAAGGTATTTCTGTTTGCATAACTCAGACTTCAAATCAAAATATTAATTAGCTGAGCAAAAGTGTTATCTAGTTAGTGTAGTTTATTTTTAAAAACAAATTATGAATTTTTGAGATATGAAAGTTTTAAGAGACTTCTGGGGGCTTTTTAATTTATCGTTCTATAAAAAGGTAAATTCCATTTAGCATCCCTTGAGGATAAGGGGCCCTATTTTCAGCTGGTGAAAATCAACACAGTTGTACCAATTTACACCATCTGACGTTCTGACTCAGTATAGATTAATATTTGTTTAAATGTTGTTTTAGGACCTCCAGGAATGTTGTACTTGTGTTCATGAAGATTGTGTGTGTGTGTGTGTGTGTGTGTGTGTGTGTGTGTGTGTGTGTGCTTTTTTTACAAAACCTTAATATTTTTAAACAAAATATCCTCTAGAGATTTTGTATGGATGTACTTTCTTTAAGACTCTTTGGCTTCAGAGGCTTGGGGAGTAAGATATTACTCGACATAAGGATAGCAGTATCTGAACCTTGAAGTTTATCTAATAATATTAGGAGGCCCTAGGGCTTTATGCTCTGGAAAGTCTTGGTGTTTGAGTTGGTTGTGGGTAATTGAAATGAAACACGATCAGGGAAATATAAATGTTAAAATGTTGAGTGTACTCGTATAGATGTACAGAAGGAAGTGGTGTAAATAACTCTTAGTTATGAGGCCAAAGATGTATGTATATGATCTAACCTACTTTTTATCAATCCCATTATTTGCTCGCTCATGCCCATTTTATTATAAGTGGCATAGTAGCAACCCTACACACCTCTACCCTGATATAATGCGACCCGATATAACATGAATTCGGATATAACGCAGTAAAGCAGCGCCCGGGGGGGGGGCGCTGCACACTCCAGCGGATCAAAGCAAGTTCGATATAACGCGCTTTCACCTATAACGCGGTAAGATTTTTTTGGCTCCCGAGGACAGCGTTATATTGGGGTAGAGGTGTATTTAGATTGCGTAACACTTTTTATTGTTTATAGTTTTTCTAGACATCTTTTTGAGGAGCTCAAAACCCACTATGATTTGTTAATAAATGTATTATATCACCACTCAATAAACAGTGCATGATCCTCATGCTGCTAAGAGACCAAAATAAAGCACACACTTAACTTCAAATTTGGGATGTTGGCAAGAAGTAGAATAAATAATCTAGATATAAGATCTGCTATACATACATACATACATTTTTTTTAATCTACTGTAAAACACGGTGAAATAGCTCAATAAAAACTGGCATTAAATTGATTTTTACATTTGTGTATTTTAAATGTTGTTAAAAATTCTGTATGTGCTATTCTTTTGCTAGCATAGCTGTGGAATGATGAAGTCGTCTGGGCTAGTAAAGTATAGAGAGGTAAACTTAGTATTCTTCAAAAAGAACAGGAGTACTTGTGGCACCTTAGAGACTAACAAATTTATTAGAGCATAAGCTTTCGTGGACTACAGCCCACTTCTTCGGATGCATATAGAATGGAACATATATTGAGGAGATATATATACACATGTTCCATTCTATATGCATCCGAAGAAGTGGGCTGTAGTCCACGAAAGCTTATGCTCTAATAAATTTGTTAGTCTCTAAGGTGCCACAAGTACTCCTGTTCTTTTTGCGGATACAGACTAACACGGCTGCTAATCTGAAACTTAGTATTCTTCATATCATTTTCAGCTGAATGCATTCTTACCCAAGCAAAGGAAGAAAAAAAAAAGGTAAACTGCCAATAATCCAAAATAAGGAACACTCTTCCCATAAACTCCAAATTAATACCAGAATATTGATGGTAGTTGTAAATTGATAGATATATCCAAGAGAAATGCAATTGAACTAATGCTACTTTTACTTCTATCAGAAAAGTTGTTTATCAATAAGTTACCTGAAATTTCTCATGGTACCATATTTCTAGGTCACAGGCAAGAAGTGCTGGCAGTGGCCTGGTCCCCGCATCATGAGTATGTCCTGGCAACTGCAAGGTAAAAACTATTTCTGTAATATAAATAAGCAGTAAAATGGCTTATAGAAAGCATTGTAAACTGACTTATTTAGAAAAAATATTTTGACGACATCCATAAAGTTTAATATGCATTTGAGGTAAAGGTCTGCATTAGTATTTATACTACCATGATACTGTAGATCCTAGATGGAAAAAATTGGATTGAAGAGCTATCCAAATGGTGCACACAGGGTTGGTCTACACCAGATGTGCGTAAACTATGGTGGGACCATCCTGTCCTGCCCCTGAGCTCCTGGCCAGGGAGCCTAGTCCCTGGCCCCTCCTCTGCTGTCACCCCTCCCCCGCAGCCACTCCGTTGCGCGGGCCGCACTCTGGCCCGCTGCTCCTGCTGGGCAGCGTGCGGAGCGCAGCTGGCTCTGGCCAGGTGTCACGGCTGCGAGCTCCTGCTGCTGGTAAGGCGGCGGGGAGTGGGGGGTCAGTCAGGGAGGAGGGGACGGTTGGATGGGGTGGAGGTTCTGGGGGGGTGGTCAGGGGATGGGGAACAGGGTGGGTTGGGAGTGGGAGTCCCAGGAGGCCTGTCAGGGGGTGGGGATGTAGATAGGGGTCGGGAGGGCAGTCAGGGGACAGGGAGCAGGGAGGTCGGATGGGGGTGGGGGTCCCGGGAGGGGGCGGTCAGGGGACAAGGAGCAGGGGGGGTTGGATGGGTTGGGAGTTCTGAGGGGGACAGTCAAGGGGCAGGAAGTGGGAGACGACGGATAGGGGACGGGGGCCAGGCTGTTTGGGGAGGCACAGCCTTCCCTACCCGGCCCTCCATACAGTTGTGCAACCCCGATGTGGCCCTTGGACCAAAAAGTTTGCCCACACCGGTCTACACTTAAGTTATGTCAACATAGCTATGTTGGTCAGGGTGTGAAAAATAAACACCTTTGACTGACATAGCTCTGCCAAGAAAATCCCCAGTGTAGACGCAGCTACATCAATGTAGCTAATGTAATTCGGGAAGTGGTCTTAAATCGGCAGAAAATCACCTTTCGGTGTAGGCTGCATCTGTGCTAGAGGGCTGTTCTAGCCATAGTGTAGCTATATCCTAAGATTATAGGTTGAGTTTGTGCATGGGTGGCATGTATAAGAGACATGGGTTTGGTGGATGATGCAGAAGATGAGGTCATGGCACACGGATATAAGGGATGCAAGTGTCTTTTCATCTCTTTCTTCTCCCAGCCAATTATCTATGCAGATGGTAAAGTCCAGAAAGAAGTCTAGACCTGTAGGCATCTCAGACCAGTTCATCTTTGATTTCTTCCTGCAACCCCCGCCGGAATTGATACTAACGTGTCTCCTGTCAGCAGGCTGATAACTAGGGCCACCTTGGCCTGGTTAGAGACATAGATTTGGGGATGTATCTGAAACAGAAGCCGGCATTGGCTCATGAAACTTTGGAACTGCTGTCAGTTCCCATCTAACTGTTGGGGCAAAGGTATTGCAGGTCCCTGTTCAGGACAAGGCCCTGCAGATAGTGTTCACAGAGTGGTATTGTTAGTGCTGAGCAGCCTAGCTTGATCCTGCAGCCACTGGTTATCTCTTGTCAGCTGTGCAACTTGGGGCTGCCATGCTTGATTATCCATTTGGGCAAGTCCGATGCTTCTGGTGGCTATGGTGGTGGTGCCAGGTCCATCCTTCTTGCACTGGGCTTGGTCCCACAGGGTCGTGAGTGGCCAGACTAATAGTTGGAGCCAGAATCCACAGCCACAACACAGGAGTCAAAAGTTAGCTCGGTCAGGATACTGAGAGGTCAGAAGCAGGAGCCAAACTGTAGGTCAGGAATCACAAGTCAGATGCCAGGAGTCAAGCTGCGTCGGGATGCCAGGAAATCAGGCCAGGGGAGAAGGAAGCACAAGGCATTCAGTGCAGCAACATTTTTCTATAACAAATGTATTATTTTCATATCTCCAATATCATTTGTTACATCAGTAAATAATGACAGAATTTTTGAAAAGATTTTTTAATAGTAGATCTACTGTTTTGCAGAAATCTAATTCACTGTGGCTCTTTTAATGTAAAAAATCATTGAGTCTTGAGAGAGGCTTTGAGGTCTTCACTCTCAAAAAAATTAGAACTGAGTGTTGCTACCTCATTCTTTTCTTACCTTTCTACATCCTGTAATTCTCCTGTAATCCATAATTTGAATTGTTATGCATTTTTAGACAATGGGTAAAATTTTCAAAATGTCTTACATCATTTAGGCAATGCTGAAAATTCCTGCAAAGTTTGAGATTCTCAAAGTAAAGGTTTTCTCAGTACTTAAAATTAATGTAAAGTGCCTTCCATAACAGAAATGGGGAAAACACTAAGGAGAGTGTGTTGCAGAATGTGACACATTACTCTAAAGAACATGAATATTCCTATTGCTGTAATTTGAAATGCTCCTCTGTGGTTGAGTACATTTTTGCAGTTTAGATATTTTGGTTAGAGGTGAAACATTGTCATCTAAAGATGAGAAATGTTTGTCATCAAACCCATTTTCAATCAAAAGTTTTAGTCAGGAAAAGATTTGTCATCCAAAGCTTTAGATGACAAAATGTTAATAGAATTTTAGTCCAATAACACTTTAGATGACCCAGCATTTCATCTCTAAAACTGCAGATGTGACTAACAGGTTTAACATGAAATTTGTTTGTCATCTAAAGGTCAAAAGTTTTGCAGTCAGCAGTTTTAGATGCCAGTCACTTTTTTGTCAGCAAACTCATTTTCACTGGCATCTCTGATATACAGCTATCACCTAACTCAGAGAAATATATGTACCTAACTCTGATTATGAAAAACCTATGACAACAATCACAACAATGATCCATAGTTAATAATTTTCTTCTTTTTACCACAAAACAGTGTTCACATTTAAGTGGCTGAAAAATTGAGGTAATTTTTGATTGTTAAACCATAGATTGAGTCTTTGCCATACAATATTAATAATTCTAATCTTATTCTGAAATATTCTACACAGTTTCATTAATTCAGAAAAATTCCAGACAATGTGTCCATCAACCAAAATTTTATGGGAGAGGTTCAGAATATGCCTCTTAATGGAACGTTTGCAGCAATCTTATTTGTGGCATTGGAATCAGCTGAAGTCCAAAAAAGAGGGACATGCTCCCTCTTCTTCTCTTATTATCTTCTGCTCTCCATCTGCTCTTCTGATTCATCTGTACATAAATGTTTCCCAAAATTCAGTCAGTTGTGCCATCTGACTCGGTTACAACTACTTTAAATTCATCAAAATAAAAAACAGCAAACTAAAGTAACAAAATTAATCAATTTAGCATAGTGAGAGGTTCTTTCTTACAAGCTACATCCAGCACACTTATTCTTAGTATTATTCTGAACCAATGCTAGCTGCAGTTGCTTCCAAGTAACAAGTCTCTTTGAACTCTGCATTTAAGAATTTAAGGTACAATAGTCAGTCACCAGCATTCTTAAAGCACCATAAACCACAATAATAGATACTAGAAGTGCAAACCAAGCATAAAGAAATAAGAAAGAGACACACAAATGATCGTCTTCTAGTAACAACAGTTCAGAGTCAGCGTCAGAAGAAAAAGGGAAACCATGATAATCTGAACTGGCTGCCTTATAGAAAGAAATCTAGAACTGAATATATTCTCCATATTTGAGAGACAACTTAAAAAACTTCATGTAGATATCAGCAAACCCTCACAAGAGAAGAGTATTCTAGATGTATAGAATGTGGTAAAAGTTTCACTCAGAAGTAGTATTTTGAAATACACCAGCCAATCCACAAGAGGAAGGGAATATAATCTGATTTGTATATGGTTTGGGTATAAAATGTTATCTCATATTGCTTTATTAGATGATGATATGTACTGATGATGCACTGACAGCAAATTGGAGGAGCTATTATCTTCTTAATAGATGGCTTGTAGATTTGGACAATATAATATGATTTACTGAGAAAAGAAATATTAGCCAGGACACTGGGATTATCTCTTATAGCAGTATGTGAAATTGTTACTAGCTTTGAGCTTGCTGGGTGACTGACCAGGATTCCCTGATGATGTTTCAAAATAATAGAATACCAATTGTAAAATAACTGCATATAGAAAAATTATTAGTTAAAAACAAATAGTGGACATGACCAAGTGTCCAACTATTTTAGGAAGTAGCCAAAGAGGAGACATGTTCTATGGGTTTTTCCTAAACTGTCCACTTTGTCACTCGACAGAGGGGATTATGAGGCCTTTCATGCAAGGAGGAGCAGATTTAGAAAGATAAGCTAATGGAAAATGTATCATCAAACTAAAAAGATAAAGTTGTTTTTACAGAAAATCTCCCTAGCATCTTTCATTGTTGTGGATGCTTCATTGATCTCCCTGAGGTTTGCAGCTTATTTTATATCCACTAATGCAGCCTCAAGAAGATACCTCTGCTCTTGGAATACTTGCTTGTAGGCCAAACATCATGTCACCACTTATGTTCAGACCCCCCAAATATTTAGTGGGAAAGCTATTTAGAGGGCAGTTGAATAAGATTATAGCAAGGGCCGCAAAAGAAGCAAAATTAGCTGCAACCTGTGACAAATGTGGAGCTGATGTTATGAATGCTGCTATGTCATAACTGTATTAAAACAAAATGTGACCTAGTCAATGAGGGGAAGTTACTGTATATTGGACTTACTGGACATTTTGTGTGTTGCTGTATTACCTTTCCAGCAGATATCTGGCTAGTTAAAGTCCCCCAGTACTACAAGGTCTTGTGTTTTGGATGTTTCTATTGTTTGTTCCAGAAATGGCGCCGCCGCCGCCGCCTCCTCGTGGTTTTTTTTTTTTTTTTTTGCCCCCTTTATCTTCACCCAGAGACTTTCAGCTTGTCTGCCTCTCACCTCCTTCTGGATCTCTAAACAGGTATATGCATTCTTGATATACAAATGCAACTCTACTGCCCTTTTTCCCATGTCTGTCCTTCCTGAAAAGCTATACCTGTCTATTCCAATATTCCAGTCATGAGGTGTATCCCATCAAGTCTCTGTAATGCCCATTAACACAGAATTTAGAATGTGTACTAAAACTTCCAGTTCTTCCTGTTTTGGTTTTTTTGACATTGTAGGAACTTATGGGCCTAGAATAAGGGTCTGCAGGGTTTGAATCAGGTGATGCTTCTTCTTCACCACCAGGGGCCCAGGCAGGGCTGCCACCAAGAGGGACTGAGAGGCTTAGCTCTGGGGGATGTCCCACCTAGGGGGCATGAGCAACAGCCCTGCGTGATTTCCTGATTATCTGGTGTTCTCCATCTAAACCAGAAAGCCATTTCTGGGCATTGTCTGAACAATGCAGACCTCCAGTGTGCTTCTGCCTTAGACCCAGCTTGCCACTCTTTGGTGCGACTCACCTTGATTCTACACTTACGACTTTCGACGTAGGCTTGGCTCCTGATCCTGGTCACTGTGTCCAGCTTAAGACCACTGCTGACCTTCGTGAAAGATCCTGACCTGGTCCAACCCCAATTGTCATCTCTCTCTCTCAGTTTGGTAAGGGACTCTGACTGTAGTTTTAACCTGGCCTGGTCCTGCATTGTTGTCTGACCTTTGGCCCCAATACGGTGCAGCTCATTCCATGCTCATAGGCTGTCCAGAACTTGGCCTCAACTCCCATTCTCCTTGAATTTATGTATAAATATCTAAGATGTCAACCAGTTTCCCCTAGTGTTTTCCCTCTTGTTGCGCCTATGATTCTAGTCTAATTTTCCATATCCTCTGCAACTTCCAGCCCTGTGTCAAGGTCAAATTTTTTTGATTCTTACCTGTGGGCTTTTGTTTTGCCCTCTTTGAACATGGCTTAAAGCCCTCCTCAAGAGGTTGGTGAATTGGTACCCCAAGAATGTACTAACATTCCCCCTTTAATAGGGGACAGTGGGAAGAATCTAGAGGAAGGCAACACAATATTCCCAAATAAGCAACCTCCCAGCAAACATTCAGAGTTGTTATAAGACAATGACATCTTTCAAGGCTCTAGACGGAAATGACACAGCTGTTTTGCCGGGGGAGGAGGCTAGAGAGTAAAAGGGCTATAACACGGAAAAAGTTATTTGATTTTTGCAAAAGGGATTGAGTTGCTAGGGACTGTCCAGGATGCCGTCAATGAACTCTGACAGCGAGACAGGCTTGCACAGAGGGGCTCTTCAGAAGAGTCTATAGGAAGTTAGTTGTCAGGGGCTAGGTACCTGGTAAGCTTGCATGCTGATAGGGCTGCTTTATTCTTTATTGTTTTTAAGCTATTTTGTCTTTGAAATTTCATAGAATCATAGACTTTAAGGTCAGAAGGGACCATTATGATTGTCTAGTCTGACCTCCCGCACAACACAGGCCACAGAATCTCACCCACCCACTCCTGTATCAAACCCCTAACCTATGGCTGAGCTATTGAAGTCCTCAAATCGTGATTTAAAGAGTTCAAGGTGCAGAGAATCCTCTAGCAAGTTACCCTTGCCCCATGCTGCAGAGGAAGGCGAGAAAAACCCAGGGCCTCTGCCAATCTGTCCTGGAGGAAAATTCCTTCCCGACCCCAAATATGATGATCAGCTGAATCCTGAACATGGGGGCAAGACTCACCAGCCAGATACCCAGGAAAGAATTCTCTGTAGTAACTCAGATCCCACCCCGTCTAACATCCCATCACAGGCCATTGGGCATATTTACCGCTACTAGTCAAAGATCAATTAATTGCCAGAATTAGGCTATCCCATCTTACCATCCCCTCCATAAACTTACCAAGCTCAGTCTTGAAGCCAGATACGTCTTTTGCCCCCACAGCCCCCCTTGAAATGCTTTTGTTCTAAATGATACTTCGCTTTAAAAAGACTTTCTGACTTCTGTAGATACTCTGCCTCCAACTTCATGCCCCCCAGTGTTCAGGCATGGTGCCATGGGCAAATCCTGCCTTAATTTCCCCTCAGCTGGGTGTACCAGCCAGTCTAAATAGCTCTTTTGCATATCAAAGAGCACCCCCTTCAGAAAGCCTCATTTACTGACAACAGGAAATTACAGTAACATAAGCAAGACTTTATTCAGGCACCTTCAAGGTATCTGCTGTACTGGGGTCAGTCCAACTAGCTTTGGGGAGAACAGCCTCTGGATTTCTCCTTCAGGATACCTGTTCCCTTCATCCGGGGAACAGTCTCGGGCTCTTTCTCCCAGAATACTTCCCCCCCCCCCCCCCCCCCCCGGAACAGTCTCAGATCCCTTCCCTCAGGGTACTGCTGCTCCCTCAATCTGGGGAACAGTTTCTCTTCTGGAGCTCTCCCAGTTCTTTCCCCTGGGATACTCCTGTTCCGTTTTGGGGGATGATTTCCCTTTGGGGTTGCCTTCCTCTCACAAGCCTCTTCTCCCTAGAGACACCTTCCAGAGAGCATTCCCTCTGACTCAGCTCATTTTTATAGGATGTGGGGCTTCTCTACTAATTGACCATTAACCAGTTACCTGAGGCAAGCAGTTACTCCCAGGTAGGTCCTCAGAGGGCTGACATGGGCAAGCTAGGCCCTGACTCTCTCTCCTTTAAGAGCCAGTTGCCCCATGACAGCCTCTGATTACCACTGACATTGCCCTGGAGGGTCTAAGACTAAGTCATACCAGCTGAGGCAATCACTGTTAGTCCCAAGGGACTGTTGCCCAGGTTCTGCTCAGAGAATGGGAGAATCACAGGTGATGGTTAGAGGCCTGAGACCTGAAGGTGGCAAGGGGTGTGGAGGGTGAAAGAGGTCAGAGGTGCAGTTCACACAGTGACGCTGCTTTCTCTACGCAAAAGAATAAATGGACACAAATCTGACATCAGGAATCATAACATTTAAAAACCAGTAAGAGAACACTTCAACCTCTCTGGCCACTCAATAACAGATTTAAAGGTGGCAGTTTTGCAACAAAAAGCTTCAAAAACAGACTCCAGCGAGAAACTGCTGAACTTGAATTAATATGCAAACTAGATACTATCAATTTAGGCTTAAATAGAGACTGGGAATGGCTGATCCATTACACACATTGAATCTATTTCCCCATGTTAAGTATCCTCACACCTTCTTGTCAAACTGTCTTAAATGGGCTATCTTGATTATCACTACAAAAGTTTTTTTCTCCTGCTGACAATAGGTCATCTTAATTAATTAGCCTCTTAGAGTTGGTAGGGCAACTCCCACCTTTTCATGTTCTCTATATGCATATATATCTCCTCACTATATGTTCCATTCTATGCATCCGATGAAGTGGGCTATAGTCCATGAAAGCTTATGCTCAAATAAATTTGTTAGTCTCTAAGGTGCCACAAGTACTCCTGTTCTTTTTGCGGATACAGACTAACACGGCTGCTACAATGAAACCTGCTTTCACACAATACAAGCAGAGAAAGGTTTTCAGATTCTCACAAAAACACTAGATTCTGTAGATTTCATTGATGAAGGAAAGGTACTGGACATAACATAACGGATTCAAAAGAGGAAGAATGTCCCAGTGCTTGTCAGAGACTTGTTACATCTGTCAGCAGAAGCTTAAAGCTTTGCAAGGACATGACCAGGAAGTATGGGGTGCTGGGTGTACGTAATTTACCAGGGATACTCCATAGCACTGAATCAACTTTCCGGACCCAAGTTCGTGTCGTAACAGAAAAAACAGAATCTGACTGAGACAGTATATCATCTTTGACAGATTGCAGCAATAAAGAAGGTTCCTTTCTAAGGATGAGTATAGTTCACAATACTTCCTATTTTTATCATCACAAAGAGATCAGGAGGGATTATGTCACTCTTGACCCTCAGGACTCAGTATGAACCCTAACTGTACTAGCAATAATACCATGAATGCAAAATTTTGAATGAAACAAAGTTAGACTTTGACAGCAATCTCCTCCTAGGACTTTGTGATATATCTGATTCTGAAAGAAGTTTACTTAGTTATTCTTAAGAGGGAGACAGTATGAAGTTCCACCATTTTTTTTTTTTTCTTTTTCCTTTTCTTACAACGTTCACTTTTTTTGGGGGTCTAGCAACCAACCTATGCTAGCCCTTAATGCTTTAAGCAGAGAAACCATTATTATTGTTGTTACTTATTATGTAATTAGATTATGTGGTAGGACACTCGTAAAGACGGTACCTTCTGTGACAGATACGACAATATTCTGGACAAACTTTATGGATGTAAGATAAATATGACTGAATTAATTTCAGTGCTTTTGGAATCCATTTATTAAAAATGCAGTTGTTTGTGCTATTGTGGGATTGTATATTACCTCAGATATGCTAATATAATTCCTTCAGTTATCAGCCCTGGGAAGCCACCCACTGGAGAGGTTCACATATACTAGTCAAACTGAAGAACAGGAGTACTTGTGGCACCTTAGAGACTAACAAATTTATTAGAGCATAAGCTTTCGTGGACTACAGCCCACTAGTCCACGAAAGCTTATGCTCTAATAAATTTGTTAGTCTCTAAGGTGCCACAAGTACTCCTGTTCTTCTTTTT